>NC_134485.1:156214389-156326889 GCF_040206685.1 Ascaphus truei | reverse complement strand
TCTTCTGAGTCGATGAATGATGTGAGTTGTTGTAAGAAAACTCAGGTAATTGTAGGAAATCAATCCAGTCATCCTGGAGATGACAAACAAAACATCGTAAGTATTGTTCCAAAGTCTGATTGGTCCTTTCTGTCTGGCCATTGGATTGTGGATGATAGCCAGACGATAAACTTAAACGAATTCCTAGAGAGGAACAGAAGGTCCTCCAAAATTTTGAAGTGAATTGTACCCCTCTATCGGATATGATCTCATCAGGAGCCCCGTGAAGCCGAAACACCTCTTTCACAATCAACTTGGATGTCTGGTCTGCAGAAGGAAGATTATGTGCTGCAATGAAGTGAGCCATCTTTGTAAATTGATCCACCACTACCAGGATGGTATTATGTCCATTTGAGCGGGGCAGGTCAACAATAAAATCCATTGATATGGACCCCCAAGGACGAGTTGGAACCGGAAGAGGCTGCAGTAAACCCACAGGTGATGCTCGAGGGGTCTTGGTCCTAGCACAAGTCTCACAGGAGAGGACATAGTCTTTAACATCTTGTGCTAATTTAGGCCACCAAAAAGAGTGAGACAACAGTTCCTGTGTCTTGAGGACACCTGGGTGACCAGCGGGTCGGTAGTCGTGCATTAATTGGAGCACCTCTAATCTTACCTCCTTAGGGACGAACAGATGATCCTTACAGTTCCAGAGACCATCACATAGAAATAGTTCTGCTTCCGGAGGAGGGTTTTTAAGAAAAGTGTCATTTGAGTAGGCTCCCTTTATTCATGTGAGGAGATCGGCAGAGAATGTGATGCCCAAAAAAATTCTTTTTGGAAGAATAGTTTCTTCTTGCTCTTTGTCTGAACTAGGATTAGGAAACGACCGTGACAAGGCGTCGGCTTTTCCATTCTTGGAGCCAGGGCGGTATGAGATGTGGAACTGAAATCTTGCAAAGAAGAGAGCCCATCTGGCTTGTCGCGCAGACAGTCTCTTTGCGGATCGAATGAATTCTAAGTTCCTGTGATCCGTTAAGACCATAATTGGATGATTGACCCCCTCCAGTAGATGTCTCCACTCAGAGAATGCAGCTTTTATAGCCAAGAGTTCTTTTTTTCCGATGTCATAATTTCGTTCAGCTGTTGACATTTGGTATGAATAAAAGGCACATGGATGAAGGAGCATCTTGGGTCCAATTCTTTGTGACAGAATGGCACCAACAGCGGAGTCGGATGCATCCACTTCCAAGATGAATGGTAATTCTGGATTTGGATGGATGAGGATAGGTGCAGATGTGAAGAGTGACTTCAATTGTTCGAATGCCGCATCCGCTCTAGGAGACCATTTGAAGGGGAATTCTTTCCGTGTGAGTTGGGTGATTGGGGCAATAATGCCAGAGAAATTTTTAATAAAATTGGCAAAACCCACAAATCTGTGAATGTCCTTTTCATTTCGAGGGATTGGCCATTCCACCACGGCTTGAATTTTGCCTGGGTCCATACTCAAACCCTCGGGAGAGATGATGTAACCGAGAAATTGCATGCTGGTCTTTTCAAATTCGCATTTTTCTAACTTGATGTACAATTTGTACTTACGGAGATGCTCAAGGACAATTCAGACATGTCTCTGGTGATCCATGATGTTATCTGAGAAGACAAGGATGTCATCCAGGTACTGTATGCCACTACGAATTGGTCCAATAACTCTCGGAGGACATCATTAATTAAATGCTGGAAGGTAGCAGGGGCATTACAGAGTCCAAAAGTCATCACCAGATATTCATAGTGCCCATAACGGGTTCGGAAGGCTGTTTTCCATTCGTCACCGGGTCGAATGCGGACCAAATTATACGCTCCTCTGAGATCTAATTTGGTAAAGATCTTGGCTGACCGAATTCTTTCCAATAGTTCAGGAATCAGAGGTAATGGGTACCTGTTCTTCACTGTAATCTTATTTAGTTCCTGAAAGTCAATGCAGGGGCGTAGAGAACCGTCTTTCTTTCCCACGAAGAAGAGCGCAGCACCTGCTGGAGAAGTAGAGGGTCGGATAAAACCCTTTGATAGGTTCTCCTGTAGGTAGTCATTGAGGACCTTCAATTCCGGTTCTGAGAGGGAATAGATTCTTCCAAACGGAATGGCAGCACCCGGTAATAATTCAATGGGACAGTCATAAGAGCGATGTGGGGGAAGCGTATCTGCGTTCTTCTTGTCACACACATCTAAAAACTCAGAGTAAGGAGCCGGCAGAAGATTTTCTTGAGACGAGGAAATCTTATGTATTCCTACACACTCTGGTATAGAAGTTTTAGGTAGACAGGCTAGCTGACAGTACTCCGAGGGAAACGTGAGGGTCTTTGTCTTCCAGTCAATTAGTGGGTTATGAATCATGAGCCATGGAATTCCCAGAATCACTGGAAACAAAGGTGATGGAATGAGTACAAAATAAATCTTCTCCTGGTGATTGGGCTCCATGATTAGTGTTAAGTTACTGGTGTCATGGGTAACAGATCCAGAGCTCAAGGGAGAACCGTCAACGACTTCCATCCTTTCTGGCGATTCCTTGGCTACAAATGATACCGAATTGCTTTTGGTGAATTCTATGTCCATAAAACTCCCTGCCGCCCCTGAGTCGACCATTACTGTGGTTGAAAAACGATGTGTTCCTTCCTCGATTATAATAGGAACCAGGAGGTGAGGGTGTAGCGAAGGAGGGTTATCTTTCCCTTGAGAAGCAGAGAAAACAGTCTTTGAAATAGCGTGCAGCTGATTTCTCCTAGGGCTATGGAAAGAAGACCGCCTGGACTTGTTTGGGCAATCAGCGAGATAGTGCCCATCATTTCCGCAATATAAACAGAGATCTTCTGTTCGGCCTCTATTCCTTCCCCAGTTGAGATGGGTCCCCGCAGTGTATTTACTTGCATCGGCTCCTCCTCAGTCTCCCTGGAACGTCTTGGGGTACTGACATCTCTAAACCCGGGGTTGCTTGGCATGAACCCCTGTCTCTCCAATCGTCTTTCCGTAAGCCTGCGATCAATTTGGATGCATAAACGGACAACGTCCTGAAATCTCTCTGGGGGCTCCACCCGGGCTAGTTCGTCTTTAACTTGCTCCGAGAGACCCTGCCGAAAATGATATTTCTGTGCGGCCTCATTCCAATCAGTATCGTTAACCCATCTGCGGAATTCAGCGGCGTATTCAACTGCCGAGCGTCTTCCTTGACGAAGATTGTTCAGAGTTGCCTCAGCGGTTGCACTACGATTTGGGTCATCAAAAATAAGACTCATGGCTTCGATGAACTCCTCCAAGTCCCTTAGTAGTGGTCTATCTTGTTCTAACATAGAGGAGACCCAAGCAAGTGCCTCATCCTTGAGCAGGGTTATGATCAGTCCAACCTGGGCTTCTTCGGTATGATAAATGATGGCCTGAAGCTTGAACACAAGTCTGCATTGATTAAGGAAATTCCGGAAAGATTGTTTTTTCCCCAAAAATTTTTCCGGAAGGGATATACGGGGTGCGGTTTGCAAAGGCACAGTGTTTTTACCAGACAAGGTGATTAAGGCTACACGTATTTCACGATTCTCAGCTTCCGCGGTGGCGGCTTGTTCTTCCAAGCGGCCAAGACGATTAAACACGTGTCTTTGTTGTTCCTGGTAACCAACCATGATATGTTGTAAGTCATGGAGTGTCTGAGCCTGAGCCGGGTGTGTTCCAGCGGAATCCATGGTAGGGCCTGTTTATTCTGTCAAGGATTGGACTTCGGCTGAAGTGGATCCCAGTGGCAGGAACAGCAGGGAACGAAGTAGGGGTCACAAGCAGAGATGCGAGGCAGGCAGCAGGTAGCGAAGTCAGGAAACAAGCAGGGGTCCGAGGCAGGCGGCAGGTAGCGAAGTCAAGAAACACGCAGGGGTCCGAGGCAGGCGGCAGGTAGCGAAGTCAGGAAACAAGCAGAGGTCGGCAACGAGGAAACTGGAACAGGATGATAGCAATAGCTAGCACAGCAGTAAACACAGGAACCTTGCAATAGCTAAGGAACCAGTATAAACAGGCAAGGGAGGAACAGGAAAGGGAGGTTTATATAGGCAGGCTGAGAGGGGGAGCACAGGTGCAGAGGTGTCAGGTATCAGAGTCTGGAATGTTCCTTAGTTTACCAGCAGCAATCCCGGTGGACAAGTATAGGTACTGTAGGCTAGAACAAGACATTGAGAGTGGCAGCAATCCCGGTGGCCAAGCATGGGTACAGCAGGCTAGAGAATATGACATTACTCCCCCCTCCTAAGAGCGTTCTCTGGACGATCCTTGCTAGGCTTGTCTGGATATCGTCGGTGGAAAGCTTTGACTAGTCACGGAGCATGTACAAAATCTTTGGGTTCCCAAGACCTCTCCTCTGGGCCATAGCCCCCCCAGTGAACCAGGTACTGTAGTTTCCCTCGGTGTAACCTGGAATCCAAAATTCTTTCCACAATGAATTCCTCTTCGTTATCCATGAGGACGGGTTCAGGGGGAGGAAGTCTCCATCCAGGAAACGGGTTCTCATGGAAAGGTTTCAGCAGAGAAGAATGAAACACAGGGTGTATTTTGATGGTCAAAGGAAGCTCTAATCTGAAGGACACTGGATTTATTAGTGCTGAGATGCGAAATGGCCCGATGTATTTTTGGCCCAATTTAATGGTTGGAACCTTAAGACGTAGATTTTTTGTAGAAAGCCAGACTTTATCCCCGACTTGAAATTCTGTGGAGGGTCTGCGGTGTTGGTCTGCTGCTCTTTTGTACTTTACTTGAGTCTCACGAAGTGTCTCTTTGAGGGTCTCCTGGATGTCTCGCAGAGTCTCCAGTTTCTCTGTAACTGCCGGAATGGGGCCCGAAGATGGAAAACGAGGAATAAAGGTTGGATGAAATCCATAATTTGAGAAAAAGGGGCTCTTCTGAGTCGTTGAATGATGTGAGTTGTTGTAAGAAAACTCAGGTAATTGTAGGAAATCAATCCAGTCATCCTGGAGATGACAAACAAAACATCGTAAGTATTGTTCCAAAGTCTGATTGGTCCTTTCTGTCTGGCCATTGGATTGTGGATGATAGCCAGACGATAAACTTAAACGAATTCCTAGAGAGGAACAGAAGGTCCTCCAAAATTTTGAAGTGAATTGTACCCCTCTATCGGATATGATCTCATCAGGAGCCCCGTGAAGCCGAAACACCTCTTTCACAATCAACTTGGATGTCTGGTCTGCAGAAGGAAGATTATGTGCTGCAATGAAGTGAGCCATCTATGTAAGTTGATCCACCACTACCAGGATGGTATTATGTCCATTTGAGCGGGGCAGGTCAACAATAAAATCCATTGATATGGACCCCCAAGGACGAGTTGGAACCGGAAGAGGCTGCAGTAAACCCACAGGTGATGCTCGAGGGGTCTTGGTCCTAGCACAAGTCTCACAGGAGAGGACATAGTCTTTAACATCTTGTGCTAATTTAGGCCACCAAAAAGAGCGAGACAACAGTTCCTGTGTCTTGAGGACACCTGGGTGACCAGCGGGTCGGTAGTCGTGCATTAATTGGAGCACCTCTAATCTTACCTCCTTAGGGACGAACAGATGATCCTTACAGTTCCAGAGACCATCACATAGAAATAGTTCTGCTTCCGGAGGAGGGTTTTTAAGAAAAGTGTCATTTGAGTAGGCTCCCTTTATTCATGTGAGGAGATCGGCAGAGAATGTGATGCCCAAAAAAATTCTTTTTGGAAGAATAGTTTCTTCTTGCTCTTTGTCTGAACTAGGATTAGGAAACGACCGTGACAAGGCGTCGGCTTTTCCATTCTTGGAGCCAGGGCGGTATGAGATGTGGAACTGAAATCTTGCAAAGAAGAGAGCCCATCTGGCTTGTCGCGCAGACAGTCTCTTTGCGGATCGAATGAATTCTAAGTTCCTGTGATCCGTTAAGACCATAATTGGATGATTGACCCCCTCCAGTAGATGTCTCCACTCAGAGAATGCAGCTTTTATAGCCAAGAGTTCTTTTTTTCCGATGTCATAATTTCGTTCAGCTGTTGACATTTGGTATGAATAAAAGGCACATGGATGAAGGAGCATCTTGGGTCCAATTCTTTGTGACAGAATGGCACCAACAGCGGAGTCGGATGCATCCACTTCCAAGATGAATGGTAATTCTGGATTTGGATGGATGAGGATAGGTGCAGATGTGAAGAGTGACTTCAATTGTTCGAATGCCGCATCCGCTCTAGGAGACCATTTGAAGGGGAATTCTTTCCGTGTGAGTTGGGTGATTGGGGCAATAATGCCAGAGAAATTTTTAATAAAATTGGCAAAACCCACAAATCTGTGAATGTCCTTTTCATTTCGAGGGATTGGCCATTCCACCACGGCTTGAATTTTGCCTGGGTCCATACTCAAACCCTCGGGAGAGATGATGTAACCGAGAAATTGCATGCTGGTCTTTTCAAATTCGCATTTTTCTAACTTGATGTACAATTTGTACTTACGGAGATGCTCAAGGACAATTCAGACATGTCTCTGGTGATCCATGATGTTATCTGAGAAGACAAGGATGTCATCCAGGTACTGTATGCCACTACGAATTGGTCCAATAACTCTCGGAGGACATCATTAATTAAATGCTGGAAGGTAGCAGGGGCATTACAGAGTCCAAAAGTCATCACCAGATATTCATAGTGCCCATAACGGGTTCGGAAGGCTGTTTTCCATTCGTCACCGGGTCGAATGCGGACCAAATTATACGCTCCTCTGAGATCTAATTTGGTAAAGATCTTGGCTGACCGAATTCTTTCCAATAGTTCAGGAATCAGAGGTAATGGGTACCTGTTGTTCACTGTAATCTTATTTAGTTCCTGAAAGTCAATGCAGGGGCGTGGCAACGAGGAAACTGGATCAGGATGATAGCAATAGCTAGCACAGCAGTAAACACAGGAACCTTGCAGGAGCTAAGGAACCAGTATAAACAGGCAAGGAGGAACAGGAAAGGGAGGTTTATATAGGCAGGCTGAGAGGTGGAGCACAGGTGCAGAGGTGTCAGGTATCAGGGTCTGTAATGTTCCTTAGTTTAGCAGCAGCACTCCCGGTGGACAAGTATAGGTACTGCAGGCTAGAACAAGACATTGAGAGTGGCAGCAGTCCCGGTGGCCAAGCATGGTAACAGCAGACTAGAGAATATGACAAGGGGAGGGGATGACACTGGACAGGAGGGGACGGGATGACAGTGGACAGAAGGGGGACGGGACAGTGGACAGGAGTGGATGGGACAGTGGACAGGAGTGGACGGGACGACAGTGGACAAGAGGGGACGGGACGACAGTGGACAGGAGGGGAGGGGACGACACTGGACAGGAGGGGACGGGACGACAGTGGACAGGAGGGGACAGGACGACAGTGGACAGGAGGGGGACAGTGGACAGGAGGGGGATGGGACAGTGGACAGGAGTAGGACGGGACAGTGGACAGGAGGGGGACGGGACAGTGGACAGGAGGGGGTGGTGACAGTGGACAGGAGGGGGGGTGACAGTGGACAGGAGGGGGGGTGACAGTGGACAGGAGGGGGGGTGACAGTGGACAGGAGGGGGTGGTGACAGTCGACAGGAGGGGGGTGACAGTGGACAGGAGGGGGAGGGGACAGTTGACAGGAGGGGACGGGACGACAGTGGACAGGAGGGGACGGGACGACAGTGGACAGGAGGGGGACGGGACAGTGAACAGGAGGGGGATGGGACAGTGGACAGGAGGGGGACGGGACAGTGGACAGGAGGGGGATGGGACAGTGGACAGGAGGGGGTGGTGAGACAGTGGACAGGAGGGGGGTGACAGTGGACAGGAGGGGGGTGACAGTGGACAGGAGGGGGGTGACAGTGGACAGGAGGGGGGGTGATAGTGGACAGGAGGGGGGAGACAGTGGACAGGAGGGGAAGGGACGACAGTGGACAGGAGGGGAGGGGACGACAGTGGACAGGAGGGGGACGGGACAGTGGACAGGATGGGGACGGGACAGTGAACAGGAGGGGGACGGGACAGTGGACAGAAGGGGGATGGGACAGTGGACAGGAGGGGGTGGAGACAGTGGACAGGAGGGGGGGTGACAGTGGACAGGAGGGGGGTGACAGTGGAAAGGAGGGGGGTGACAGTGGACAGGAGGGGGGGTGACAGTGGACAGGAGGGGGGTGACAGTAGACAGGAGGGGGAGGGGACAGTGGACAGGAGGGGGGTGACAGTGGACAGGAGGGGATGGGACGACAGTGGACAGGAGGGGGAGGGGACAGTGGACAGGAGGGGACGGGACGACAGTGGAAAGGAGGGGGACGGGACAGTGCACAGGACGGGGATGGTACAGTGGACAGGAGGGGGTGGTGACAGTGGACAGGAGGGGTGGTGACAGTGGACAGGAGGGGTGAGAGTGGACAGGAGGGGGGTGACAGTGGACAGGAGGGGGGTGACAGTGGACAGGAGGGGGGGTGACAGTGGACAGGAGGTGGGTGACAGTGGACAGGAGGGGGGGTGACAGTGGACAGCAGGGGGGTGACAGTGGACAGGAGGGGGAGGGGACAGTGGACAGGAGGGGGGTGACAGTGGACAGGAGGGGGGGACAGTCAACAGGAGGGGGACGGGACAGTGCACAGGAGGGGGATGGGACAGTGGACAGGAGGGGGTGGTGACAGTGGACAGGATGGGGGGTGACAGTGGACAGGAGGGGGGTGACAGTGGACAGGAGGGGGGTGAGAGTGGACAGGAGGGGGGGTGACAGTGGACAGGAGGGGGGTGAGAGTGGACAGGAGGGGGACGGGACAGTGACAGGAGGGGGACGGGACAGTGGACAGGAGGGGGATAGGACAGTGGACAGGAGGGGGTGGTGACAGTGGACAGGATGGGGGTGACAGTGGACAGGAGGGGGGTGACAGTGGACAGGAGGGGGGTGACAGTGGACAGTAATGGACGGGACGACAGTGGACAGGAGGGGACGGGACGACAGTGGCCAGGAGGGGGACGGGACAGTGGACAGAAGGGGGATGGGACAGTGGACAGGAGGGGGTGGTGACAGTGGACAGGAGGGGACGGGACGACAGTGGACAGGAGGGGACGGGACGACAGTGGACAGGAGGGGGACGGGACAGTGGACAGGAGGGGGATGAGACAGTGGACAGGAGGGGGACGGGACAGTGCACAGGAGGGGGATGGTACAGTGGACAGGACGGGGTGGTGACAGTGGACAGGAGGGGGGGTGACAGTGGACAGGAGGGGGGTGACAGTGGACAGGAGGGGGGTGACAGTGGACAGGAGGGGGGGTGACAGTGGACAGCAGGGGGGTGACAGTGGACAGGAGGGGGAGGGGACAGTGGACAGGAGGGGGGTGACAGTGGACTGGAGGGGGGGGGGACAGTCGACAGGAGGGGGGGGCAGTGGACAGGAGGGGGTGGGTTGCTTAAAATTTCTGGGTCCCTCCTCTCCACTCCCCCTGTATGTTTCTCGGCTCCCCCCTCTCTCTACGCTCCTGACCCCCCCCCCCCCCCCATAGCTCCGGTCCCCACCCTACAGTGCCTGACACACACACAGTGTCCCACACAGTGTCCCACGCACACAGTGTCCCACGCACACAGTGTCCTATGCACACAGTGTCACACACACACAGTGTCACACACACACACACACACACACACACACACACACACACACACACACACACACACACACACACACACACACACACACACACACACACACACACACACACTGACACACACACACACTGACACACTGACACACACTGACACACACAGTGTCACACACACACACACACACACACGCACGCACGCACACACACACACACACACACACACACACACACACACACACACAGTGTCCCACACACACACAGTGTCTCAAACACACAGTGAAACACACACACACAGACAGTGACACACACACACAGTGACACACACACACACACACGTCACCTGTCGTTCCGGCCGCCGCCATCTTAGTTACTCCGCGAGGGAGGAAGGGGGTCCTTCCGGCCGCCGCCATCTTAGGTGCCACGTGTCAGCTGACTGTCCCCCTGCCGGGGAGGGGGGGAGGTGAGTGGAGCATCGGGCGGGGGGGAGGTGAGTGGAGCATCGGGTGGGGGGGGAGGTGAGTGGAGCATCGGTCGGGGGGGGAGGTGAGTGGAGCATCGGACGGGGGGAGGTGAGTGGAGCATCGGGCAGGGGGGAGGTGAGTGGAGCATCGGGCGGGGGGAGGTGAGTGGAGCATTGGGCGGGGGGGAGGTGAGTGGAGCATCGGGCGGGGGGGTGAGTGGAGCATCGGGCGGGGGGAAGGTGAGTGGAGCATCGGGTGGGGGGTGGGAGGTGAGTGGAGCATCGGGCGGGGGGGAGGTGAGTGGAGCATCGGGCAGGGTGGGGAGGTGAGTGGAGCATTGGGCGGGGGGGGAGGTGAGTGGAGCATCGGGCAGGGGGGAGGTGAGTGGAGCATCGGGCGGGGGGGGGAGGTGAGTGGAGCATTGGGGGGGAGGTGAGTGGAGCATCGGGGGGGAGGTGAGTGGAGCATCGGGGGGGGAGGTGAGTTGAGCATTGGGGGGGGAGGTGAGTGGAGCATGGGGGGGAGAGCTGAGCGGAGCATGGGGGGGAGAGCTGAGCGGAGCACCGGGGGGGGAGCTGAGCGGAGCACCGGGATGTAGTTGAGGGGGGAGGTGAGTGTGATGGGAGGTGGGAGAGGACAGAGAGAGAGAGTGGTGTGTTTGTGTGTGTGTGTGTGTGTGTGTGTGTGTGTGTGTGTGTGTGTGTGTGTGTGTGTGTGTGTGTGTGTGTGTGTGTGTGTGTGTGTGTGTGTGTGTGTGTGTGTGTGTGTGTGTGTGTGTGTGTGTGTGTGACACTGTGTGTGTGTGTGTGACACTGTGTGTGTGTGTGTGACACTGTGTGTGTGTGTGTGACACAGTGTGTGTAACACTGTGTGTGTGACACTGTGTGTGTGTGTGTGTGTGACACTGTGTGTGTGACACTGTGTGTGTGTGTTGTGTGTGTGTGTCGTCACTCCGCCTCAGGCCAATCAGAGATGCGGGGGCGGGCGGCCCAAGGGACTAATGAGATTTCCCCTAGGGACACAGGAAGATGCAGACAGGCATACAGTGCTTTCATTTTTATTATATAGGATATATTGTGACAAACGCCCCTCTTTTGTAGTGCTGACGTCTGTCTGGGTTCTTCTCAACACAGTCTTCTAGGTTTAATTATACAAAAACAGGATCATGCAAAGTATTATGTTGCTTAACTCAGGCTTCTGCCTGCTTTATTTTCATCCAAATAAGGAACTGCGGCTTTAACATATGTAGGCAGGAGGCACTCAGACATTAACCTTCAGCGGTTTACGCATATCAGTGTTATAGCATTTCACACAGTGTCACTTTTCAGAACCAAACCAAATCAAATAAACAAAATCCTATCCCATTCAGGGATCTAACTACACTGCAGAGCATCAGCCTCTCTACCTGCTGCTGGGCCAACTAACCTGGTTCCCCAGTTTAAAAGAATGCCCTCTCATTTAGGGTTACTAGATAAAGCATAGTATTTTAGATACAGCAATAAAGATTTGTTTGTCTTATCGGTTCGTGGTGGGAACTCGGTCCCAAGTGTCCAGGCAAATCCTCTGGTACTGTGTAACTTGAAGTGGCCGTCCACCCCGAACTGGGTGCAGGGGAGAGCGAAAGCCCCAGTTTCCAAGAAGATAGACTGAAATGCAAACCTCTCTGCTCTAAATACCTGTGCTAGTGATTAGGATAGCAGGTGAGGGAGAACTAGACACATTGTAATCTGTAGTCTGGATTTTCCATCCACAAGCCTGAGTTAATGTGAAGCTGTGGAATGGATCATTTTTAACTATTCCTGCACTTTCTGACCTAAAACGGGGCAGAAAGCTGCCTAACATCTTTGGACTATGTCAGATATCCCCCTCCCTAGCTCACACCTACTGGGGTGAGCGGCCATGGACCTCACTGGGGTGAGCGTCCTACCTGAAATACTTGAGCTAACTCCCCAGTACAATATTAAGCATTCACATGACAAGAATATGAACTTCATATATTTACCAACAAAAAGGGCCATCAACCCTGTATAGTAATTTGTAGTTTAGCTACATTTTCAACACAGAGAACCAATATAACATTGCAATATTGACAAAATGCTTATTCTAGAGGCCTAATATAGCATAACTACACTAGCTTATTTGCATAGTTAAGTGTCAGTGACATAGTCCACACGTGTAAAAAAAACATCGGTCAGTTCCCCAAACATTTTTTTTTCTTGACTTCCAGTCCATTACATCCTCTGACTTTATTTCATAGCCCGCTGCATCCTGCAAATGACTGGACTGTTTCTTCAGCCACTGGTGAGACAGGATTCTCCTTGGCTCCACAGTGTGGTCCAGAGTGGCGAGATCTGGAACTATTCAGGAGCCGTGTTGACCTTCGTTTCTTTTTCTTTTCAATCTTTGATTTCCCTTTTGGGGCCATAACCAGGCCTTTGGGTTTTGGAGACCTAGTTGCCTCTGTACAAACGTAGTCCATATTAACAACGTCATCAGGATCTGTCAACAAGTTTGTGTTTTCAGGTACTTCCACCCACTTGGCTAAAACATCTTCTGTGTTTGCCTGGGTGTGTTCACTAGTTTGATAATCTTCTGGACAACGTAAATGAAATTGAGGATCTGGATTTTGAATCCCAGATCAGGGAGTATATTCTAAGGAGGGTGCCTATCTGTTTCTGGAATAACAGCAGCACAATCAAAGTCAATTATTTCTCCTTCATTTTTGTCATCTGTGAGGGCATTGACTTTACGTGTATAGGAACGTACAGCTTGCTTGGTTAGGAGGTAGGATTGAAAGCCTGACTGAACCACTTTAGCAGCTTCTCCCATGTCCTGGTAGTGTCTTTGTTGCTGTCCTTCTTTATTTCTTTTTCCACTCAGCGCGGCTGCTAATTCAACTTCTTGGAGTTGAGTTGCGACTCCACGTCTGTCATCTGTTTCAGAGCAAGGTTTAACTCTGTTTCATTTTCTCTATTCTTGACCTGCAGCTGCAGGTGCTCCTCCCGGGTCTTGTCCAGCTCCAGCAGCAGCCGGGCACCCTCATTTGCCATGTGGTCCAGCTGCTTGTGGATATCGGCCATCTCGCTTTCATAGCGCAATGTCAGGCAGACCACCTGACGGACAGACACCTCCTCCCTTTTGGCGCACTGTATCTCGCGCTCAGCCATCTGCTTCTGCAGTTCTTCCTGCATTTTTAAATTTTCCTGGATCAATTGCTTCTCCACTTTTCCTGCTTGGTGAAGCTTCTTATCACCTTCACTAATCTGGTCAGTCAAGTCTGAATTTTTCTGTGTCAGAATTACATTCTCTCTCTTTACAGTCTCTAAATTACTCAGGGCATTCTCATAGGTTTCTTTCAATATTCCCAGCTCTGTGTTCAGCTCGTGGCCCTCCAGGCATAAGTGTTGCACCTCTGTGCTGAGCGTGTGAACCTCTTGCAGAGCCTTCCCGTATTTCTGTTTTAGGATAGCAATCGATTTGTCAGACTTAATCTGTTTTTCATCCATGGTGGCAATTACGATGTTGGCCTTTTCCAGACTAGTCGTCACCTCTTCCAGCTCACTCCGTAAGAGAGACTCTGTTTTCTTCAAAGCCTCGTTCTCTTGTAAAGCTGGGAGTATACACCTCTGTAACTCTGCGTTCGCTTCTCGCTCCTTCTTGTTAGATTCTCGCTCCTTCATGAATCCCTGCCACAGGACTTCATAATCATGGCGGGCAGCTTGGAGTGCAGAAACCCAAGCCTCTTTACCCTGGATCAAGGATTCAGCTTCCCTTTGCTCCTCCTTTTCCTTTGCCACTGTTCCCGTGACAATTCTGCCCGTCACTCCGGTCTGCAGCACATCTCGGCGCCTTTCTGGCGCATGTCCTGACAGCGCAGGTTCAAGAGGCTCGGTCACTTCCCCTGTGACTTGAGGAACAGTTTTCTTTTTCTTCTTCTTTCTTTTTGCTTTATTAGCTCCAGAGATATCAGTGGTACTGGGCACACACTCACTGGTAGCTTCCACATCTTGCTTGCACTCACAGGGCGTTGCTTGCTTTTGCAGCTGTTTGTCTTTGAAAGTTTGGGGGCACACATCTTCCATGTGACCTACTTCATGACAGGCCCAGCATACTAAATTCATCTATGGGTACGGCTCTCTTCCAGGGGCCACATACAGGCCCCTGGAAGAGAGCCGTACCCATAGATGAATTTAGTATGCTAGTTGTCGTCATCATCATCGTATGGCCTGAATGGACACTGTTTTTCATGGTTATGTACATTACAAAACAAACATTTCACATCGGCCATTTTAGAAACCCAGCAGGGACAACTTGCTAGCTGCAATTTTCACTTTCTTCAGCAAAACATTTTGGTTTTCTGTTTGGGTTCAGGGTGCTATTGCATCCACTCTTCGCACATTCTGTGTGTATGCTGGAAGCACAACTTGTTATACACAGTGGGACAGACTTCACTCATAGCATTTGTGTTTTTTCTTCGGCTGGGTGGTCATTTTAAACCCCCACATTTATTTGCAAACCCACAGACCTTTTAGTGTCGACCCGCATTCTCCACCATATGTGACAAACGCCCCTCTTGTAGTGCTGACGTCTGTCTGGGTTCTTCCCGACACAGTCTTCTAGGGTTAATTATACAAAAACAGGATCATGCAAAGTATTATATTGCTTAACTCAGGCTTCTGCCTGCTTTATTTTCATCCAAATAAGGGACTGCAGCTTAAACATGTGTAGGCAGGAGGCACTCAGAAATTAACCTTCAGCGGTTTACGCATATCAGTGTTATAGCATTTCACAATTGTCACTTTTCAGAACCAAACCAAATCAAATAAACAAAATCCTATCCCATTCAGGGATCTAACTACACTGCAGCATCAGCCTCTCTAACTGCTGCTGGGCCAACTAACCTGGTTCCCCAGTTTAAAAGAATGCTCTCTCATTTAGGGTCACTAGATAAAGCATAGTCTTTTAGATACAGCAATAAAGATTTGTTTGTCTTATCTGTTCGTGGTGGGAACTCGGTCCCAAGTGTCCAGGCAAATCCTCTGGTACTGTGTTGCTTGAATGGGCCGTCCACCCCGAACTGGGTGCAGGGGAGAGCGAAAGCCCCAGTCTCCAGGCTCTAAGAAGAGAGAATGAAATGCAAACCTCTCTGCTCTGAATACCTGTGCTAGTGATTAGGAGAGCAGGTGAGGGAGAACTAGACACATTGTAATCTGTGGTCTGGATTTTCCATCCACCAGTCTGAGTTAATGTGAAGCTGTGGAATTGATCATTTTTAACTATAGAAATAACAGGATATTCAGCGCTCATGCTGTGTGATGGTGTGGATGATCCCTTTGCAGCATGTACATAAAGCGTCTCCCCAGAAACTCTCAAATCTAGGTGAACCCCCCTTAGAAAGGGGGGAAGGCACCCTGAAATACAAGATAATAAAAAATGCACAAATGCGCAACAGGGATTAGTGGAAGGTAATTTATTAAAAATACACAAAAACTGAGGGGATCCAACCCCACCTCAGAACAGCTGTGCAGCTGGATGGCTAAGTACTACCAAGGAGAACACCTAATGGTGACTAAACCCTAAGCTGCACAGTATACAAATACAGTAAAATTTATATAAAAAACATGAAAGAAAAAAAACAAACATGAAAACAACCTATCAACAGATTTGTATAGAAACCGCCATAGGGTTGGGCACTGGCAAGGGGAAACGGACACTCACACTGAGACAGTCAGCAGACTCGCGGTGTCTGCACAGGATCTGGATCTCGGCACCGCGGAGATGGATAAAACTGCTGCTGTCTCCTGCAGGCTCCGTCTCAGCTTACCAGCATACACGCGCAGGATGACCTGTCATGACCTCTACGCGTTTCGTACCAAGTACTTCATCAGGAGGTCTCAGTGTGAGTGTCCGTTTCCCCTTGCCAGTGTTCCCTTTTCCAGTGGTAAAAGCGTCTATAGGTGTTGCCCCCACTTCCAGGATAACCAAATCCTAGTCAGATAGAACCTCCAAAACAAAAGGAAAATATATAGGGCGTAGACATAGTGTAGAAAATTTATATAAGGATAAAGTTAAATGACAAATTAAAAATTCACTCACGAAGATAATGTAAGTAAGATGTAGTCACCTCTAGTCAGAGACCTCAGTCTCTTGCTGCCTCTGGTATCGATCAGCTGCTGCTTGTCTATGTTATCTCTTGCGCTTAGGAACTTAACCACTGAAGCCTTTAGGGTGTTTGGAGAGTTATGATCTACTTCTGTGAGTGCGTGACGACCCCCGTTAGTCTGCATGGTCGTTCCTACGTTCTGTGAAACCTCCCCATGTCCTCCACTGGCGTCCTCATTGTTGTGGCACCCACCCGGATGTGACGTCCATGTCCCGGAAGTGGAAATTCCCTTGCTGTGCAATAGAGTTTACAGAGCTCAGAGGTCTCTGCTGGTATCAAGTTTGTGTGAGGCTGCTACAGGCTGTTATTGGATGTGTCTGAAGTCCATGTGTGCTGCTTCATCCAACGCGTTTCCTCCACTTTCATGTGGCTTCGTCAGGGATCCCTGATGTTCCCATGATACAGTACTTGCAAGCCTGACTTACAAGCACACACAACACATCCACAACAGGTGGCCCTGTGTGCTGGAAGCCTCAAGTTTCTGTCACTTTCAGGAAGGAATAAGGTGAGGTCAATGATGACAATTAGGAAATGGAAGGAGACAAAAGTGACAATGATAGCATGATAGCAGAGTTTCAAACAAAAAGCCCCCCCCAAAAAAAGTACTGCCTACTTCCTCTAAAACAGTGATATTTTGCACAACAACCTGTTCCCCTGACACAGGCTTAATAGGCACATGAGCAGACTGTTTATTTAATTGTATTCTATTATTTTGGGCTAACATAATTTTTATTATTTTGTTGTTTTGGTGTTAGATTAATTTTATTGATGTTTAGGCTTTTTAGTTGTATTGTATGTCTTTATTTATATAGCGCCATAAATGTACATAGCACTTCACAGTACTTTTATCCTTGTGGTGCTTGTGTATTTCTTTTATTGTTGGGTATTTTTGGGCTTGATGATTTTTTCCTAGGTTGCCCATTCACTGCTATAGTGGCTTATCATGCCCATATTACTGTATATGGGTATGATGTACCACTGTGCCAATCAATGGGTAAAGGGTGGCGGTAGTGGCCCTGGGGTGGGTTGTTAGGCCTCCCGTGTGGGTAGCGGGGGAGGAGGGGTTAACCCCTTAATTACTATAGCGGTTATTAACTGCTAAGGTGATTAAGGGGTTAGGGGCCATTAGATTGTATTTTTTCTTGTATTCTTGCTGCCAACGGAGGACATGGACAGGGAGGATGTTGATGAGAATGCCCTTCATCATGGCATGAGTAAGTAGAATTTTTTATTTACTTTATTCATGCTGGCTGGCTAATGTTTAATTTAGAATGGGCAATTGAACTATTATCCATATCTGGATAATAGTAATTTTGCCCATTACTATACTTTATGTGTTTTGGGGGAGGGGGGGTTGTTTGGGGTAGAGGAGCTGGGTATGTGTGTTTTTGAATGTTTATTGTGGTTAGCGAGGATAGGTGAAGTTGACATTTTGGCCCTTGCCGGGTGTTTATATCTACCGTGTGTGTAGTGGGAGGGGTTAACCCATTCATTACTTTAGCGGTATTAACCATCCCCCATCCCCCTTAACACCCACCGAGGGCCAAATACCACCTTCACCCACCCCATTACCCACAATAAATATGGCACTGATAGTTAATCCCTTCATTGTCTTAACAGTTAGCCACTAAGATAATAAAGTTGCCTGTAAATGCATTTTTACTGCATCGGATTGATGCCGGGGATCTCCGGTGCTGGTATTAATGTGTATCAGCTCCGGAGAGCCCCGGCATCAATCCAATGCAGGAAAAATGCAAAAAATGCACACAAAAAAAGTCCCTCTCTCGCATTCCTTTTCACCAGCTTCACGCCAACCTTTTCAGGCAAGAAGAATTTGGGATAAAATCGCAATTCTAAAGCCCAGGTGAGATTCGAGGCTACTAGAATTGCACGGTTTTCTACAAATTGTGATTTGGGACTCATCGATGCACACCGCACGGCGTGTTTGGGCAAGAGCCAAAAATGGCGATTAAATGCTTTTGCCGTCCACTTATCGAGGCTTTCTGAATAGCTCCGAGATTTTTTTGTGTGCGATGACTGCTCAAAAGCCTAAATAAGTGGGTTATCGAGGCTACTAGAATAGGACCCCAGGTCTTTGTCGCAAGGCTTAAGTTTAAAAAGTGTGAGTTTAAATCCCCAAATCCCCCAGAGGTGTGTTATGTCTGATAACACATGGATTTTCATATTTCCTATTTCATGACCACTTGAAAGTTTTAATATAATTCTCTGGTAATGCATTAGGTTTTCAGTCTTATTCCTTTTTTATTTTGTAAACTGTCTGCATCTATATATTTATATTGTTTGGAATCCTTTTGTCACATATGGCTCACCTGAGATTACGTGACCTGCATATGGGACAAGGTTTAATACTCCGCTCACAAGCGGTCCCACTTTTCAGCTCCACAAAGGTCCCTCAAATGGACAAAATCTCATCTAGAGGACAAGGGTTAATACACAGCTTGCAAGCTACCCCACTCTTCACTTTTGCAAAAGTCCTTCAAATGAGTTAACATCTCCCCTAAAGCCGTCCCAATATACCAACTGTCACGAACAGCCACAAGTGAGAATGTGACTTAGATATGCAATCAGGGTTAATACACACGGCTACTCTAGCCAACTCACATTTCTCCACCGCTAGGTACCTCCAATTAGTTAATATTAACCCCTTACTCAATTGCAATCATATCTATGCAATGCCACCACCTGGGATATGCAAATAATATGTAAAATTAATATTTGCCAGGGCCCCAGGTCTCTGTTTATTATAGAAAAAAACTATGTACTTTAAAACACGAAAATCAGTTGTACAAAAATGTGTCAGAAAACGTAAATACTCTCTCCAGAGCGTGCAACAGTTCATTCAGAGCCCAAAGCATTACTTAATAAATGTTTTAATATATATAAAAAATACAGCGCTTAGAGTACAGAAAAAAGTATTACAAGAACATACAATTACAATAAATGCAGAACAGTTTCTCAAAATAAAAAGGATAAAAAATTAAATAGAAATCTCAATACAGTACATTCCCAATTGTCATAGGTTTTCTCCCAGAGAGGTCACTGAAGAAGGAATTTGAGATATCACATATTTTGGTCCCAAATAAACCTCTGATGAAATCTTTTTCATAATCTTTTCCCAAATTAAATACATTCTTTCCTTGTGGAAACAGCATAAGCCCACCCCGTCGTAAATCGTCTGTTAGATTGACAGTTTTATGACAGAGTAAAAAAAAAAAAACCTGGTAGTAGTGCCAAGGTGGGAGGGTTAGGCCTACCAGGAAGGTTGTGGAAGGAGTTAACCCTTTCACTACCATAGTGGTGGTAATCGTTATGGTAATGAAGGGGTTAACCCCTTCCGCTACCCACCCGAAAGGCCTAATCACCCACCGTGAGGCAGCTAACACCTTCACCCACCCCCTCTACCACCAATAAAGATTAAAATACAACAACCTTACTACCTACAACACCCCCTCCCCCTTCGAACTCATACAGTAAATAATAAGCAAAATTACTAGAAGTCTTCTGAAGACTCATTAAAAGCGGATCTCTGACCCCCGTCCCATACCTGCAATACCGAGGTTCCAGGCACCACCTTAAGAGGTTTAACCGTTTCATCGCCTTATTCTAATGCATAGCATGTGAGTGTCATGATTTGGGCTTTTTCGTTTTCTATATTTTGAAGCTATTTGCTGTTGCACTATTTTGCACTATTTTTTCCCCTTTTTATTCTTGCATATATCTGGGAGTAGCACAGAAAACTAATCAGGATAAGAATCCTGGCTAGAGAAGAAACCCACAAAAACTCTATGGGGACAACAATAGGTGGGACAAAATATAAACCCAAGCTAGTAGCCTAAAGTGCCAAAAGACGTAAAACAAAAAAAGTTTATTGGCATATAGTAGAGAATACACACATGTGGAGTAATAGGGTAAATGTGAGAAAATATTTAAAATTAGGTGGTGCTAACCCGATGCTCCCGAGGATATGAGGCTCCTCTAAAGCCCACCAGAGGCACCTGACATACAAGGGAGAAGGAATCCCTGAATATGTATGATATGATGCATAGGAATATGTCCAGAAAGCATATACGTAAGGTGCCTCAGATGGAGCTCCTACAGATAATGTAGAAATGCGCTGACATCTTTAAATCACACTGTCAGTGTGTTGATGGCTACACCCAGTAGTCAAAGGGTTAACACAGTGTAGCAGGGCATATATATTGCAACATTACCCAGAACATATACACATGCTATTAAGATGTCTGCTTGTATTAGGCAGTTGGCAACTTAATGTGCAGTCATAGATAGTATGCTACCCATACATCTAGGGAAACACAGTGTAAAAGCTAGTCTGCTGGTGTATACATACACTGGCGACACACTTTATTCGAGCTCGGCTAGTCCCGCGAATTCGGGTGTACTCGGGTGTATTCAGGTTTCTGATCGTTTTTTGCCAGAGTGCATTGCGTTATTTTCCGGCAGGAATTTAAGCTTTTTATTCCGGCTGGCTGCAATACTGCAATGCCGTCTAAATACACATGGTGGCGCTTGCGAGCTGTTCTCTGTGAAGCCGTCCCCTATAATGAATTGTAATGCAGTATATATACTGTATATATATATATACTGTATAACAACAACCCCTATAAGCCCTAACATACTGTACAGTACTGTATATGCACATACATAAATGATACTACTGTATGGGCGGCGGGGGAGAGATGTGTTTGCAGCAGAGAGAGATCCGCTGCTCTCTCTCTGCGCAAACATCCGCACATTAAAAATTATTTGAAATACATTTTTATTGATAGTGTAAATGTGCAGGGGGTCTCCGGAGCTGAACCGCATTGGTTTTAGGTCTGGGGACCCCGTGCCCCCCGAGATACAGGCCCCTTTAGGGGGTGCCGGTATCCCTCTGCTTGGTTTAAAGGTCCGATCACGTGACCGCGGCCTGTAAACCAAGCAGAGCAGAGGGATACCGGCAACCCCTAAAGGGGCCTGTATCTCGGGGAGCAGGGGGTCCCCAGACCTGAAACCTGTGCGCTTCTGCTCTGGAGACCCTCTGCACATGTACAGTATCAATAAAACACATACAATATACAGTATAAATAAACACTCGTTCTTTACCTTAGCGGCTATGCGCTATGGTAAAGAAGCATCATTTCTGTATTTTAATAATAATGTACAGTGAGCAGGGGGTTCCCTGAGCCAGAAATTAATGCTCAGGGACCCCCCCTGCTCCTGCTCAATATTATTAAAAATACCGAAATGCTGCGTCATTACCATAGCGGATAGCCGCTAAGGCAATGAAAGGGTTAACCCACCGTGCCCGCTTTATTGTGTGTAGTGGGGATGGGTGAGGGGGGGTATTTGGCCCTTGGTGTGAGTTTAGGACTTGCGGGGGGGGGGTTTGCGGGTGCACTTATCCCCTTCACGACCGTAGCAGTTAATACCGCTACGGTCATGAAGGGGTTAAGCCCTCCCGCTACCCCCCGCAAGCCCTAAACAAGCACCGTTGGGGCTAATACCCCATTCACCCACCCCCGCTACCCACAATAAAAAAAAATACACACACACAGCAGCCCTACAATTAATAAATAAATCTAAATAAATAAATAAATACATGAAGAGAAATAAATACAGTATATACTGTATATATATACTGGATATATATACAGTATATATATAATAACAATCCCTATACATATACAGTATATACTTTGTATATATATACACTGTGTATATATATACAAAGTATATACTGTATATGTATAGGGATTGTTATTATATATATATACTGTATATATATATCCAGTATATATATACAGTATATACTGTATTTATTTCTCTTCATGTATTTATATACACACAGTATACAGTATATATACACACATGATGAACCAATATACAAATACATGTAGAATGGTTATCAAAATCATACTATCCTACAGATAACGCTTCTCTATACAGACAATAATAATAATCCATTTAATAATCCTAACTGATTTTACAATATAAAACATAACATTCCAATCCACACAGTACATTGCATTTACATTGTATAAATGATGCATAAAATCTATGCACCATATACATTCTGCAAATGAATGTTAACAATATAATTGCAAGCTACTCTACCAGTAAATACAAACACTTCCAAACAATTCAACTATTTTAACCAATCAAGTATACAAAAATCAATATATACTGTAAGTACCAACCAGAAAACACAATTTAAAACCAAATCTAACCCTTACAATACCAAGGATTACATCTATCTAATTGTAAAAAACCTTATACATAATACACAGCATTGTTTAAAGCCCCCTCCCCCCTAATGTTTCTGTTAAACAGATTACATTGAAGGGAGAGAGATGTAAAGGCCTAAAGCCCCCTCCCCCCTAATGTTTCTGTTAAACAGATTACATTGAAGGGAGAGAGATGTAAAGGCCTAAAGCCCCCTCCCCCCTAATGTTTCTGTTAAACAGATTACATTGAAGGAGAGAGATGTAAAGGCCTAAAACCCCCTCCCCCCTAATGTTTCTGTTAAACAGATTACATTGAAGGGAGAGAGATGTAAAGGCCTAAAGCCCCCTCCCCCCTAATGTTTCTGTTAAACAGATTACATTGAAGGGAGAGAGATTTTACAGAAACACACATTAGGGGGGAGGGGGCTTTAAACAGATTACACTGAAGGGAGAGAGATGTTTCTGTTACCAGTAAATCTCCCTCCCTGCATTGCTAACCACCTTCACCCCCTACCCACATACCGTTACCCCCCCCCCATCCTGGCCATGGCCCCTCCGCTTCTGCAAAACAGACACAAAAATTAAAACATACAAAGTAATGTCCCCTAACCCCTTAATCACCATAGCGGTTATTAACCGCTACAGTCATGAAGGGGTTAACCCACCCTCACCCACCACTAGGGATGCCTACATACCCTCCCACACTAACCCCCCCACCCGTGAGGCCTAACCACCCAGTCAGTACCCACAAGGGAGGCCTACCCACATACCGTTGGGGAAACACCCCACCCCCACCCCAGTACCCACAATAAAAACAGTACAATGACCCACAATAAACAGCATTATATTTATTAAATACATTACCCACCCCCTGTGCCCCCCCATAAATACAAGATTTATTCTTTTACATTCAGGGTCCATAACGCAGCCCCACGCTAGTCCCCGGTGGGCTGGCAGGGCACCTGGACAGACCTACAGTTTACCAGCAGCATTCCACAGGTTCTGTAGGCCTGCTGGTGGATCCTGCCAGCACCATGGCGCCCAGGTGGTCTCCTTGGGTCACCGTGAGCCACAATTGGGTCCCCACGGTAGGCCCAAGGATGTCTGGGAGCCCCGGGTCAAACCCACAGGTGTCTGCGGGGCCTCGGGTGGTTCCCATGGGGGTCTGGGGAACTCACGGGTGCTCACTACGGGTCCGCGGTTCCCCCACAGAAGTGGGACCACACATCATCATCCCCGCACCTACGGGTCGGAGGTGCCCCCACAGAAGTGGGACCACACATCGTCATGCCCGCAGACTACGGGTCGGAGGTGCCCCCACAGAAGTGGGACACACATTGTCATGCCCGCATGTGTCACCCATGGAACCACCAGCCTGCTACCCTTTAGGATACCCGAGGATACCCACAGGTGGTCTCCATAGGCCCCACGCAAAACCACGGAATCAAACACTGAATGTAAAAAAAATAAACCTGGCCTATACATTCAATACATACACCCTCCCCCCCAACACCTACAGTACAATAATGTGCAAAATAACTATTATCCAGATATGGATAATAGATTAATTGCCCATTATTAAAAACATTAACTAGCATATACAAATAAATAAAGTACTACTGACCTCATCAATACGAAGTGTCCGATGCCAGCGCCTTCCTTCTCTTGCCCACACAATACATAGCTAAAAACCAAGGCAATACATTGCAAGTACATTCAGATATCAATTAACCCCTTAAACACCTTATCGGATAATAACCGCAAAGGTAATTAAGGGGTTAAGCCACACAGGCACGATACCCACCCTTCACCCATGAATTTGTACTGTGGCTTCATCATGCAACTATATATATATACTGTATATATATATATATATAGAGAGACAGAGAGAAAGAGAGAGAGAGAGATATATATACAGTATATATATATATATATATATATATATATATATATATATATATATATATATATATATATATATATATATATTTATATATATATATATATACACACACGTTATATACACACCCATGATAAACCAATATACAGTACAAATAAATGTAGAAGGGTTATCAAAAGCACTGTCCTACAACCAAACACTTCT
This sequence comes from Ascaphus truei, assembly GCF_040206685.1. Classification (NCBI taxonomy): domain Eukaryota; kingdom Metazoa; phylum Chordata; class Amphibia; order Anura; family Ascaphidae; genus Ascaphus; species Ascaphus truei. The sequence continues at coordinate 156,302,304 of NC_134485.1, read as the reverse complement.
CCATACATACACACTAAATTAAAATCAATTTCCTTTAATATTCATAACTGATCTCTCAATCTACTGTAAATCATCACTAAACCTCTGAAAAGCCATTTAAACAACTTACATTCCAATATAAATGATGCCTAAATATCTATGCACCATATACATTCTGCAAATTAATCAACCAAGTAAACAAAACTCAATTAGCAATCATTATTTACATCCCTAAACAATTCACACTAGATCCTGAACAATAAAACCATTAACAAATTCACGCCTAGAGCAGAACAATTAAGCCTTTGAAAAAATATAAGTACCGACAAAAATACAACCTTTACAAACCAAGCCTATCCCTGACCTTCCTCAAACACACAATACAATACCAAGGAATACAGTACATCTATCTAATTTTAAAATACTTTAAACTCACAATAAAGCATACTGTAGCAGCATACACAAAATAATTTAAAACACATCTAATCCAGCTTTGAAAACAACATCATTTCTTACCCTGTACTGTACTGTATGTATATATCTCTCTAGACATATATACATACATACATACAGTGGCAAGAAATGATATACCACAAAAAAAAAAAAATACACATGTTAAAAAACCTTTTGAAAAAATTAACAAGTTAAATAAAATACATTTCTTTACTGTAGTTCACTTACCATTACTTGCCCCCACCGACTCCCATTGCGCAGCTTACTCACGAACCAATCCACGATCAGGAACCCATAAAATAATAAACCATTCAAAATAATAAACATTAATCTAAAAATCCAAACCAATCCACGGGTCTTCTACTTGTAATCCATCTTCATCTGTATTCTTCTTTCTTCTATCTTCTTCCGGGCGGGGCAGGGCGTGGTCTTCTTTCCATCATCGGCCACACCCTTGTCTTTTTTCTTCTCCGGAGGTCCTTCCTCCGCGGCGTCTGGCTGCAAAATGAGACGACATAGGCTTTTAAAGGCCTATGACGTCACATTTTTTGTCATGGTTCCCACGGTCCTGATTGGGCCGTGAAAACCATGTGTTTTGGCCGATAAAAAAAAAAGAAAGGAAGTGACGTCAATAAGGATAAAGTTCCCACGCTCTGATTGGCTACCGTACCACGTGACAGGTTTTCATTGACGTCACATCCTTTCTCCCCCAAGCCCCTGACACATGGTATACCAGAGCCAATCAGAGTAGGGATAAAGTTCCCATGCTCTGATTGGCTCTAGTACCATGTGTGCACGGCCTTGTGCATTTTCACGACGTCATCTTAAAGGCAATTGAAGCAATGCCATTCTGATTGGCTGTGCTTTCATTCCCTTTAAGTGACGTCATCATTTTTTTTTTGTCGGCCAAAACACATGGTTTTCACGGTCCAATCAGGACCGTGGGAACCATGACGCAAAATGTGACGTCATAGGCCTTTAAAAGCCTATGTCGTCTCATTTTGCAGCCAGACGCCGCGGAGGAAGGACCTCCAGAGAAGAAAAAAGACAAGGGCGTGGCCGATGATGGAAAGAAGACCACGCCCTGCCCCGCCCGGAAGGAGATAGAAGAAAGATGAATACAGATGAAGATGGATTACAAGTAGAAGACCCGTGGATTGATTTGGATTTTTAGATTAATGTTTATTATTTTGAATGGTTTATTATTTTATGGGTTCCTGATCGTGGATTGGTTCGTGAGTAAGCTGCGCAACGGGAGTCGGTGGGGGCAAGTAATGGTAAGTGAACTACAGTAAAGAAATGTATTTTATTTAACTTGTTAATTTTTTCAAAAGGTTTTTTAACATGTGTATTTTTTTTTTGTGGTATATCATTTCTTGCCACTGTATGTATGTATGTATATATGTCTAGAGAGATATATACATACAGTACAGTACAGGGTAAGAAATGATGTTGTTTTAAAAGCTGGATTAGATGTGTTTTAAATTATTTTGTGTATGCTGCTATGCTTTATTGTGAGTTTAAAGTATTTTAAAATTAGATAGATGTATTCCTTGGTGTTGTATTGTGTGTTTGAGGAAGGTCAGGGATAGGCTTGGTTTGTAAAGGTTGTATTTTTGTCGGTACTTATATTTTTTCAAAGGCTTAATTGTTCTGCTCTAGGCGTGAATTTGTTAATGGTTTTATTGTTCGGAATCTAGTGTGAATTGTTTAGGGATGTAAATAATGATTGCTAATTGAGTTTTGTTTACTTGGTTGATTAATTTGCAGAGGAATGTGGTATATGTGGTGCTCAAAATTGAGCAGGTAGCATCCTTAAGCATATTGTTAATAAGATCCTTAATTAGGAAGTCCGGCGATGATGGAGTGCCCCTCAATAATGCATTAAATCTGCGTGATAACTGTAGGGGAAGTGACAAGTGGAGTCAGTTGAGACAACCACAGGGATGTACACAATAATCACCCTAACAGCATAATGAGGAGGAACTATGTCCATGACAGCAGGATTTGAATAAGGCACATTGGCACTTTACCTGCTCCTTCAGGGGGCACTCTCAGGATCAGTAGCGTGCAGTCCATCCATAGGAAAATTCAAGAGGGTAGTTGGTGTGGGTAGAGCACAGCTTCCAGACTCCCTGCAATGTGAAGCAGGGAAAACAAAACCAGGCCACTCCGCAGTAGTTTCAAATTTGTATTAGCCAACTAACACATACAGGGAAAAAAGGGGACAAATAGAACGCACCTACGCGTTTCGTACAAAGGTACTTTATCAAGGTGAAGCAGGAACACATTACCAGCCTATTTATACCCACCATTTGCATTTCTAGTCCAATGGGTTGCGGCGTCAATCGCCGACAGCTGCAAGCAGTCGCGGCTGTATGACGCACACTCCCAGGGAACAGGGTGCATCAGGTAGTACATAGGGACTGCCACGAGACCTCCGTCGCGTCATAGAGATGACGTCATCAGCGTGCGGCACGTAGGCCCCTCACGCTGACGCAACGTCCATCTCCATTGGCTGGGACATGTCACGTGATCTGAAAACTTTTTTACAACATACAACTTTATTGATATAACACAGTATGAACAGTAAAAACCAAAATACTTGGAAATAGAATAACTTTAAACATGATTTAAGATAAAAATAAATATAAAAAACATAAAAAACTCGCTGGATAATTAAATCGCAGACTCCCTGTCATGGTTGAATATATCTATGATTGCAAAAATATTGCTTATAATACACTGAATAATTATGAAAGACATTGCATCATATGAAAATTATATATGAATATATTCATAATAATATAACCATTCATGGGACAGAAATAGAACCATGCTAGTTCATGGAGACTTGAACAGTAGATGTATATACAATACTATCAAATGGTAGTGGTATAACTTAAAAAAGCAGTGTACATTTTATGCTTATAGTGGTATAACTTAAAAAAGCAGTGTACATTTTATGCTTATAGTACATCTAAGAGGAGACATATGATTCATAGGTTGTTATGTCTTGATATCTTAATTAAGACATGAGCACAGATTGGGATTGTATAATGTTCACTAGAAATTAAAGGAATAAATGTAACTAATCATAGCCAAGATTGTAAACAATTTTCAACAATGTATTACTAGAATATATATAATTGTTTATAAAGCCTTTAATGATACAAGTACATATAAGTGCGTATATAATTTTATAAGCATGAAAAAATTTTTTTAAATAAACAATATATAGAATTAACGGTTGCAATTTTATTAATTATTTATAGATAGATAAAGATAATCCTTATTAATCATATAAAGTGACTTATATCCCACTCTGTGTTCATACCTAGGGGTATTCTGGTTCTAAGAGTAAAAATCCAGAAGGATTCACGTCTATCAAGATTTTTTGTCCTGTCCCCACCTCTTGGAGGAACAGGTATTTGTTCAATTCCCTGAAATGAAAAGGAGTTAATATTACTTTGGGGACAATTGAAAAAATGCTTGGACACCGGGTGATTCTGATCACCAATTCGTATAAGACGTAAATGTTCTAGAATTCTAGTTTTTAGACATCTAGTCGTTCTCCCGACGTATTGTCGGCCACATCCACACTGCAGTAGGTAGATAACAAATGTGGAGTTGCCTGGTTTTGTTTTCCCTGCTTCACATTGCAGGGAGTCTGGAAGCTGTGCTCTACCCACACCAACTACCCTCTTGATTAATTTGCAGAATGTATATGGTGCATAGATATTTAGGCATCATTTATATTGGAATGTAAGTTGTTTAAATGGCTTTTCAGAGGTTTAGTGATGATTTACAGTAGATTGAGAGATCAGTTATGAATATTAAAGGAAATTGATTTTAATTTAGTGTGTATGTATGGAGAAGTGTTTGGTTGTAGGACAGTGCTTTTGATAACCCTTCTACATTTATTTGTACTGTATATTGGTTTATCATGGGTGTGTATATAACGTGTGTGTATATATATATATATACTGTATATATATCTCTCTCTCTCTCTCTTTCTCTCTGTCTCTCTGTATATATATATATACAGTATATATATATAGTTGCATGATGAAGCCACAGTACAAATTCATGGGTGAAGGGTGGGTATCGTGCTTGTGTGGCTTAACCCCTTAATTACCTTTGCGGTTATTATCCGATAAGGTGTTTAAGGGGTTAATTGATATCTGAATGTACTTGCAATGTATTGCCTTGGTTTTGGCTATGTATTGTGTGGGCAAGAGAAGGAAGGCGCTGGCATCGGACACTTCGTATTGATGAGGTCAGTAGTACTTTATTTATTTGTATATGCTAGTTAATGTTTTTAATAATGGGCAATTAATCTATTATCCATATCTGGATAATAGTTATTTTGCACATTATTGTACTGTAGGTGTTGGGGGGGAGGGTGTATGTATTGAATGTATAGGCCAGGTTTATTTTTTTTACATTCAGGGTTACTTCCGTGGTTTTGCGTGGGACCTCTGGAGACCACCCGCGGGGAATCCTCGGGTATCCTAAAGGGTAGCAGGCTGGTGGTTCCACGGGTGACACATGCGGGCATGACGATGTGTGGTCCCACTTCTGTGGGGGCATCTCCGACCCGTAGTCTGCGAGCATGACGATGTGGGGTCCCACTTCTGTGGGGGCACCTCCGACCCGTAGGTGCGGGGATGATGATGTGTGGTCCCACTTCTGTGGGGGCACCGCGGACCCGTAGTGAGCACCCGTGAGTTCCCCAGACCCCCATGGGAACCACCCGAGGCCCTGCAGACACCTGTGGGTTTTACCCGGGGCTCCCAGACATCCTTGGGCCTACCGTGGGGACCCAATTGTGGCTCACGGTGACCCAAGAAGACCACCTGGGCGCCATGGTGCTGGAAGGATCCACCAGCAGGCCTCCAGAACCTGTGGAATGCTGCTGGTAAACTGTAGGTCTGTCCAGGTGCCCTGCCAGCCCATCGGGGACTAGCGTGGGGCTGCGTTATGGACCCTGAATGTAAAAGAATAAATCTTGTATTTATAGGGGGGCACAGGGGGTGGGTAATGTATTTAATAAATAGAATGCTGTTTATTGTGGGGCTGTGCATTGTTTTGATTGTGGGGACTGGGGGTGGGGGGTGGGGGGGGGGTTCCCCAATGGTATATGTGTAGGCCTCCCTTGTGGGTAGTTAGTGGGTAAGGGTTGAGGGTGGTTAGGCCTCACGGGGTGGGGGGTTAGAGTGGGAGGGTATGTACAGTAGGCGTCCCGAGTAGTGGGTGAGGGTGGGTTAACCCCTTCATAACTGTAGCGGTTAATAACCGCTATGGTGATTAAGGGGTTAGGGGACATTACTTTGAAAGTGTTAATTTTTTTCTCTGTTTTACTGTACTGTACAGCAGCAGCAGCGGAGGTTGTCATGGGTAGTGGGTAGTGTATTGAATGTATTTATTGGTTATTATGCCTTAACCCCTTCATTACCTTAGTGGCTATACGCTATGGTAATGAAGCATAATTTCTGAACTTTTAATAATATTGTGCAGGAGCAGGGGGTCCCCTGAGATTAGATTTCTGTCTCAGGGAACCCCCTGCTCACTGTACAATATTATTAAAAATACAGAAATGCTGCTTCTTTACCAAAGCGCATAGCCGCTAAGGTAAAGAATGATTCTTTAATGATGTGTCTTTTTTATTCACAGTGTAGATGTGCAGGGGGTCTCCGGAGCAGAAGCGCACAGGTTTCAGGTCTGGGGACCCCCTGCTCCCCGAGATACAGGCCTCTTTAGGGGGTGCCGGTATCCCTCTGCTCTGCTTGGTTTAACAGGCTGCGGTCACGTGATCGGGGCCTTTAACGCAGAGGGATACCGGCACCCCCTAAAGGGGCCTGTATCTCGGGGGGCAGGAGGTCCCCCGACCTAAAACCAGTGCGGTTCAGCTCCCGAGACCCCCTGCACATCTACACTATAAATAAAAATGTATTTCAAATGTATTTATTTGTATTTATTTATTTATTTATTGCGGGGATGCTGTGTGTGATTATTTTTTATTGTGTGTAGCGGGGGTGGGTGACGGGGATTATAAATGTGAGTTTATAAATAAAATAAAGAATATTATTTCTAGGGGCCTTAGAACAGAAGTTCCCACGCCAATTGCGCGCTCATTGCTCTTTTGTTACAATGTTGCTGGTCTTGCGGGTTTGCAATCTGCAAGCAAAAAGCAGTTTGTAGTACTGAGTGTGAGATAAATTAACCAGTTCTTTTATTGCTGAAGTCGCCACCAAAAACTTTTATTTACAAATACAGTACAAAAACCGTGCAACACACAAAACATACAGTATCCTTTGTTTAAGTACAGCAGGTACTATAGGGTAAAACATGTACTGTACAGTACAGCACAATATTACAGTATGGTCTCACTGAAAGTCCTCCCCATTTTCCATCCATGGCCGATGCCTTGCATGGCACAAAACGCCATTAATGCAGTCTCTAACGCCTCTCATTACAGGATCTGTCACAGGATAATAGCACTGCATTTCTTCCAGAATCTTTTTCCTTAAATTAGAAGGAAGGGCCGTTTTATGGCGATTCCCATCGTAATTTACTTTGAACACCCACTTGCAGTACAATGTGTAGGGAACATGGTGTTTAAATATGATCAAGGCATACTTGTGTGGTATACCAGCACTCCTCACCCTATACTTCTCCCTCAGCGCCGGTGGCAGATCGCACAGGGAGATGTCGGGCTCTGTTTGTATGCGAGCGGGTGTAGGAGGTCTTTTGGGAGCGGGTGTACTTGAGGCGATGGGCAATGGTAGGGTGTCTGGGAGGAAGCTTTCCTCCGGTAGTGGTCGCCGGGTTGTCTCCTGGCGTGGTCTTGATGGGGTTGTCATGTCCTCCTCAATAGCATAGTACACTGCATCTTCTGGTGGAGGGGGTGTGCTTGGTGATGGAAGGGGGTCGAAGGTACCATGCATCACATCCATGTCACCCCCCTGCTCCAGCGTCGGGGAAACAGGGGCATTAACACCGAGCAAATAATGTATGCCCGCTATGTCAGCCTCTATCTTGTCCATCCGTTGATCCATCCGTTGCTCCATATGTAGCATCCGTTGATCCAGCCGTTGCTCCATTTGTAGCATCCGTTGCTCCATATGTAGCACCGACTCCAGAAGCAGATCTAGCTTTGCCAGCACAATAGAATTCCCGGGGAGATCCACAGTTAGCCCATTCAGGAACCGGTCTAACGAGCTGCTTGTGCATGGCATCTGGAGATCTGGAGGGATGGGTGCAACGGAGGATGAGATGGGGGTTCCCTGGAGAGAAGCGGCATCGATGGAGAGTGGAGGAGGTGACCTGGGGATGCCCGGTACAGGAGAAGCTGCAGCGTCGTCGAAGAGGGATGGAGAAGGTGACCGCTGGATTTCCGGGAGAGAAGCAGAGTCGTCCAAGAGCAAAGGAGACAGTGACCCGTGGATTTCAGAGGCAGCAGCATCTTCAGATGGAACCGGAGAAGATGGGGGTGGAGAAGCCGGGCTGAAGATTTCCGGGACAGCTACAGCAGAGTCGTCGAAGCTTATGGGAGCAAGTGGTCTGCGGATTCGGTGAGTTGGCTGCCATTCGTCTTGCGTACCGAGCACAGTACCGTATTTCTTCTTCACATAATAAGGCTGACGGGTTTTAAAAGCCTTAGCCTTTGGGGTCAGCAGAAGGTTTTCTTTGTTGGCCTTAGCCTGTCGCTTTGCCTTTGGCTTGGAAACGGTAACTGCCTTTCTCTTTTTCAGTGTGGCAGGCACAGAAGAGGTGAGATGGTTCTTTCGTCCATAGAACCGGGGCTGCTCCATGTAAGCGGGAGGCACAATGCAGTATCTGGACAATGGCTCAGATAAAGATCAGCAAGTGGTGGGCTATGCAACGTGTACAACCTTTTATGCATGGCGGCCAGGTACAGGTGTTGAAAGTGGGTGGTCTGTAATGTGAGTCATTAACATATAAATACACCATCCATTTTGTGGATTCACTGCACATTGAATACACATCGACTAAACATCGAATATACATTCTTGTGTTTGTATTTCTTTCTACAGTACTCGCAGCAATGCCTGTTAAGAAGATTTCAAAGGATCTCAGCATGAGAATGAAGGAGATGTACACGAGCGGAAAACGAATTGCAGATATCCAGCGCTGGTTAACTGCTTCTGGCCTCGTTGTGCCATCAAGCACCGTGTGCTATCATGCACAAGGAAAAAACAGAGACCGGAAAAAGGCACCAAAGGTAACAAATGCGTAAGTATACTGTATTTATAAAACTTAACCAAAAAAAATATAGAAAACTGTAGTGTACATCTACAGTATACCGTATTTATATAGTATATTTATATTACAACAGTATATACTGTAGTGTACTGTATGTGTGGTCAATTTATATTTTTTGTGCAGCAGTATACACTTTTGGTACAGTATATTGCAATTCATCTTACAACGGAATATACAGTATATGATGTGTATTTATTATGATATAACAACAGTATACCGTATTTATATAGTATATTTATTATATTACAACAGTACTGTACAGTATATAGTGTATGTGTGGTCAATTTATATTTTTTGTGCAGCAGTATACACTTTTGGTATATTGCAATTCATCTTACAACGGAATATACAGTATATGATGTGTATTTATTATGATATAACAACAGTATATTTATATAGTATATTTATATTACAACAGTACTGTATACTGTATATTTTGTCTATTTATATTTATAGTACAGCAGTATACATTTTTTGTATATTTATATTTACTGTATATTACAACATTACATGTACAGTATACAGTATACATTTTATATTGCTGCATATTAATAACACAATATAATTTCTTTGCATTGTAGGGAGACTACTCTTCTGGTGGACAGAATAAGTGAGGATAATGATGAGAGGAGCGCATTAAGGGTTAAAAACACTCTGCAGGAAAACCACAATCTGACTGTATCCGAGAGCAGCATAAAGAAGATGAGTCGCAGAATTGGATGGAAATATGGACGTGTGAGGTTAGTACTGGACAGTACAGGAGGTACTGTAAAGTTAAAGTGTTGTTTTGCAAACTGTACTGCGCTGTGACGCTAACATTTTTTATTCATTGTCATTACAGAGCGTACCCCATGATACGGGACGCAAACAAAATCAAAAGAGTGCTACAGGCCCAAGCATGGATCGACAACGGTGAGACTTTCCAGGATTGCATCTTAACTGATGAGTCTACTGTGTCGCTGGAGAGATTTGCAAGATTTGCGTTCCACAAAAAAGGCTGCATAACTTTGAAGCCGCGGCCAAAACACCCTGTGAAGCTGCATGTGTGGGGTGCCATCTCTAGGCGTGGACCGGGATGCATTGTCGTCTTTGAAGGTACAATTTCTCAAATATAATGCCGCCTAATGCACTGTACTTGACTAGTGTTGCCTTACCATATGCACTGTACTGTACTATTGAGCACTTTTCTTTTCTTGCTATAGGAATCATGAATAAAGATTTCTTCCAAGACAACATTGTGCCCGTGATAGTGCGATACATCACACGAGACTTTCCCAATGGTCATCGCTTTTACCAGGACAATGATCCCAAGCACACCGCATCGACGGCGCATATCCTTGAGCGCGGCATCAACTGGGTGAAGACGCCAGCGGATTAAGTGCAGTAGACCGTGTCCCATTTATGTTCCCCACTGTTTTTACTGTGTACTGTATCTCTTAAACTAATTGTCCTTTCTTTCCAATCACAGATCGCCAGACTTCAATCCGATCGAAATGGTCTGGCATCAGCTGAAGGACCACATCCGTAAAGTGGCGAAACCCTCCAAGAAGGACGAGTTGTATAAAGCCATAATGAGTTTTTAAACGATGTACTCACCGTGGAACGATGCAATAAATATATAGACCATATTGCCACTGTGTTGCCCATTGTAATCGCGCGCAATGGGCAAGCATCAGGAAAGTAGTACAGTGCTGTAGTATTGTACAGTAAGTACAGTATGATACAGGTAAGTATGGCACAGATTTTTTCTTTCCCAATAGTCAGAGTATACAGTAGTTCCAGTATACAGTACAGTAGACTAGTTTGACAGTACTACAGTAACTGCCTACTAACTGCTCCCTTTTTTTCTTTCCAGAGAAAGCTGCACCAGCCATCTACTGTACAGTAGTTCTACCATAATACAGTACGCACATACAGTACAGTACAGTAACTGAAAAAAGTTTTTGTTTTCTTGTCGTTCCAGGAAAAAGGGTGCCCAAGGGGGAGGGGGGGCCTTGTGTTCCGTCAAATCTGCTTGTGCAGTCAAATGTACAGTATATAAACAGCAGTAATGATGTACACAAAACCTCTCCTCTCTCAATGAACTACTGTACCGCAGACACAATGAGGATACTGTTACAGTATGAAGGGAAAAAGAACAGGATGGGTTATTTAACATTATACTGTGCAATATTTATACTGTATATTTATATATACTGTATTTTTATTCTAAAGGTATTCGAGAATGTACTGTACTGTATGAGGACCTGGTGACTTTCAACCCTCTCAGACCCACAGAACGGATTATTTCACATTACTGTATATTTATCCTGTATATTTTCAGTAATTTAGAAGCAGTGGCTGTTCTGAACAGAACAGTTACTGTAAGCAAACGGATGCACATCAGATTTACATTTCCAATTCGAGAGGGGATTTTTTCAAAGCAGGCAGGCCTCCCTCTAAGGGAGGTGGATGGTGGGATGATACTCTGGCTGGCCTCCTGCTGAATCTTGTTACCGTAGCCAGCCCAGGGCCAGATTAACAAAACAATGGCTTGGATTGGATTAGCCAGACGATTGATGCTTGGCCAGGGAGGGATTAAAAACTCTAAGGGAGGGGGTGGGTGGTGTAGCTAGGATTGTACTGTGTCAGTATTTCCAACGGCAGGTCACCCTAATAATTGCATGAATAAACCCCCAAAGACAAGGCCCAAATATAGTACAGTATACTGTATACTGCATATACAGTACAGAGCTGTATACTGTATTATAAATAAATAATCATACAGTACTGTACAGTATGTATTATTGTGTGTTGAGGTTTTGAATTGCTGTTAACTTGAAATGTTTCACCATTGTATTGTACTGTATTTGTAAATAAAAGTTTTTTGTGGCGACTTCAGCAATAAAAGAACTGGTTAATTTATCTCACATAAAGTACGTGAATACGACCGCAATCACCATTGTAAATGGGTGCATAGGATGGAACGACAGGTGCTAAAGGGGTATAAATATGATATTTATCAGTGTTGATCAAAGAGAGTTGATCAGAAGGATTCCCCTTATAAAGTATACAGCACTCTATTGTCATTCATACAGTATACTGTAGTAAAGGGTAGACAACACATGGTCTTGCAGTATACTGTATTACTACAAATCTGTCAGGTTGACCAGAATCACTGCGGATATCGGAAAATAATACAATTTTATTAATTCTACGTAGAATTAATAAAATTGTATTATTTTCCGATATCCGCAGTGATTCTGGTCAATTCTACGTAGGTGTATTAGTATTACACATAGTCATGCTGGGGCCTGAGCTGCGTTACTGACGGGAGGAGCTGGGTGTATTAGTATTATACATAGTCACGCTGGGGCCTGAGCTGCGTTACTGACGGGAGGAGTTGGGTGTATTAGTATTATACATAGTCACGCTGGGGCCTGAGCTGCGTTACTGATGGGAGGAGCTGGGTGTATTAGTATTATACATACTGTAGTCACGCTGGGGCCTGAGCTGCGTTACTGACGGGAGGAGCTGGGTGTATTAGTATTATACATACTGTAGTCACGCTGGGGCCTGAGCTGCGTTACTGACGGGAGGAGCTGGGTGTATTAGTATTATACATAGTCACGCTGGGGCCTGAGCTGCGTTACTGACGGGAGGAGCTGGGTGTATTAGTATTATACATACTGTAGTCACGCTGGGGCCTGAGCTGCGTTACTGACGGGAGGAGCTGGGTGTATTAGTATTATACATACTGTAGTCACGCTGGGGCCTGAGCTGCGTTACTGACGGGAGGAGCTGGGTGTATTAGTATTATACATAGTCACACTGGGACCTGAGCTGCGTTACTGACGGGAGGAGCTGGGTGTATTAGTATTATACATACTGTAGTCACGCTGGGGCCTGAGCTGCGTTACTGACGGGAGGAGCTGGGTGTATTAGTATTATACATACTGTAGTCACGCTGGGGCCTGAGCTGCGTTACTGACGGGAGGAGCTGGGTGTATTAGTATTATACATACTGTAGTCACGCTGGGACCTGAGCTGCGTTACTGACGGGAGGAGCTGGGTGTATTAGTATTATACATACTGTAGTCACGCTGGGGCCTGAGCTGCATTACTGACGGGAGGAGCTGGGTGTATTAGTATTATACATAGTCACGCTGGGGCCTGAGCTGCGTTACTGACGGGAGGAGCTGGGTGTATTAGTGTGTTGAGGTTTTGAATTGCTGTTAACTTGAAATGTTTCACCATTGTATTGTACTGTATTTGTAAATAAAAGTTTTTTGTGGCGACTTCAGCAATAAAAGAACTGGTTAATTTATCTCACATAAAGTACGTGAATACGACCGCAATCACCATTGTAAATGGGTGCATAGGATGGAACGACAGGTGCTAAAGGGGTATAAATATGATATTTATCAGTGTTGATCAAAGAGAGTTGATCAGAAGGATTCCCCTTATAAAGTATACAGCACTCTATTGTCATTCATACAGTATACTGTAGTAAAGGGTAGACAACACATGGTCTTGCAGTATACTGTATTACTACAAATCTGTCAGGTTGACCAGAATCACTGCGGATATCGGAAAATAATACAATTTTATTAATTCTACGTAGAATTAATAAAATTGTATTATTTTCCGATATCCGCAGTGATTCTGGTCAACCTGACAGATTTGTAGTAATATACTGCAAGACCATTTGTTGTCTACCCTTTACTATACTGTACTGTATGAATGACAATAGAGTGCTGTATATAAGGGGAATCCTTCTGATCAACTCTTTTTGATCAACAATGATAAATAATTTATCTCACACTCAGTACTACAAAATGCTTTTTGCTTGCAGACTGCAAAACCGCAAGACCAGCAACATTGTAAAAAAAGAGCAATGAGCGCGAAATTGGTGTGGGAACTTCTGTTCTAGGGCCCCTAGAAATAATATTCTTTATTTTATTTATAAACTCACATTTATAAACCCCGTCACCCACCCCCGCTACACACAATAAAGCGGGCACTTACAGTACAGTATATATTTATTTCTCTTCATGTATTTATTTATTTATTTAGATTTATTTATTAATTGTGGAGCTGCTGTGCGTGAGGGGCCATGGCCAGGATGGGGGGGGGGGGGTAACGGTACAGTATGTGGGTAGGGGGTGGGTATGCACATTGGGTACCCCCCCCCTCCCCACATTTACATACTGTACACTTCACGACATCAATGCAGGGAGGGAGATTTACTGGTAAGGAAGGCTTTAGGCCTTTATATCTCTCTCCTTTCATTGTAATCTGTTTAACAGAAACATTAGGGGGGGAAGGGGCTTTAGGCCTTTATATCTCTCTCCCTTCAGTGTAATCTGTTTAACAGACACATTAGGGGGGAAGGGGCTTTAGGCCTTTATATCTCTCTCCCTTCATTGTAATCTGTTTAACAGAAACATTAGGGGGGGAAGGGGCTTTAGGCCTTTATATCTCTCTCCCTTCAATGTAATCTGCTTAACAGAAACATTAGGGGGGAGGGGGCTTTAAACAATGCTGTGTATAATGTATAAGGTTTTTTACAATTAGATAGATGTAATCTTTGGTATTGTAAGGGTTAGCTTTGGTTTTAAATTGTGTTTTCTGGTTGGTACTTACTGTACAGTATATATTGACTTTTGTTTACTTGATTGGTTAAAGTGTTTGTTTGGAAGTGTTTGTATTTACTGGTAGAGTAGCTTGCAATTATATTGTTAACATTCATTTGCAGAATGTACAGTATATGGTGCATAGATTTTATGCTATGCGTCATTTACAGTATACAATGTAAATGCAATGTACTGTGTGGATTGGAATATTATGTTTTATATTGTAAAATCAGTTAGGATTATTAAATGGATTATTATTATTATTGTCTGTACTGTATAGAGAAGCGTTATTTGTAGGACAGTATGATTTTGATAACCATTCTACATGTACTGTATTTGTATATTGGTTCATCATCTGTGTGTATATACTGTATACTGTATACTATATATATATGTATATATATGTATACAGTATATATATACTGTACACAGTATATACTGTATACAGTATGTACTGTATAGGGATTGTTATTATATATACTGTACTGTATACTGTATATATATATATCCAGTATATATACAGTATATACTGTACAGTATATATTTATTTCTCTTCATGTATTTATTTATTTATTTAGATTTATTTATTAATTGTGGGGCTGCTGTGCGTGAATTTTTTTTATTGGGGGTGAGGGGGGTGTTTGGCCCTTGGTGTGAGTTTAGGATTTGCAGCAGCAGCACAATTAATAAATAAATCTAAATAAATAAATAAATAAATGACAATAAATACATTTGAAATACATTTTTATTGATAGTGTAGATGTGCAGGGGGTCTCCGGAGCTGAAGCGCACAGGTTTTAGGTCTGGGGACCCCGTGCCCCCCGAGATACAGGCTCCTTTAGGGGGTGCCGGTATCCCTCTGCTCTGCTTGGTTTAACAGGCCGCGGTCACGTGATCGGGACCTTTAACGCAGAGCACTCAGCACTCAGAAACACAGGCCAGGCAGATTTAACACACACACACAATAGGGGGAGGTTTTTTTACATAGATTGCAGGGAAGCTTAACGCACACACACAATAGGGGGATAGGGGGATGGGGTTTTACATAGATTAGAGAGAAGGCAGGGAGTTTTAAAAGCGAGAATAGGGGGAGGGGGTTTTACATAGATTAGAGAGAAGGCAGGGAGTTTTAACACAGACATGAAAAATATGTATTGAATGTATTAATTGTTTATTACAGTATGCCTTAACCCCTTCATTGCCTTAGCGGCTATGCACATCCACACTATCAATAAAAATGTATTTCAAATGTATTTATTGTCATTTATTTATTTAGATTTATTTTTATTTTTTTTGGCGGCTGCTGTGTGTGCGTATTTTTTTATTGTGGGTAGCGGGAGGGTGGGTAAATGGGGTATTAGCCCCAACGATGGTTGGGGAGGGCTTGCGGGGGGGGGTAGCGGGAGGGCTTAACCCCTTCATGACCGTAGCGGTATTAACTGCTATGGTCGTGAAGGGGTTAAGTGCACCCGCAACCCCCCCCCCCCTCCCGCAAGTCCTAAACTCACACCAAGGGCCAAATACCCCCCTCACCCATCCCCACTGCACACAATAAAGCGGGCACGGTGGGTTACCCCCTTCATTGCCTTAGCGGCTATCCGCTATGGTAATGACGCAGCATTTTCTGTATTTTTAATAATATTGAGCAGGAGCAGGGGGGGTCCCTGAGCATTAATTTCTGGCTCAGGGAACCCCCTGCTCACTGTACAATATTATTACAATACAGAAATGATGCTTCTTTACCATAGCGCATAGCCGCTAAGGTAAAGAACGAGTGTTTATTTATACTGTATATTGTATGTGTTTTATTGATACTGTACATGTGCAGAGGGTCTCCAGAGCAGAAGCGCACAGGTTTTATGTCTGGGGACCCCGTGCCCCCCGAGATACAGGCCCCTTTAGGGGGTGCCGGTATCCCTCTGCTCTGCTTGGTTTACAGGCCGCGATCACGTGATCGGGCCCTTTAAACCAAGCAGAGGGATACCGGCACCCCCTAAAGGGGCCTGTATCTCGGGGGGCACAGGGTCCCCAGACCTAAAACCAACGCGATTCAGCTCCGGAGACCCCTGCACATCTACACTATCAATAAAAATTTATTTCAAATGTATTTATTGTCATTTATTTATTTATTTAGATTTATTTATTTATTTTTTGGCGGCTGCTGTGTGTGTGTATTTTTTTATTGTGGGTAGCGGGAGGGTGGGTGAATGGGGTATTAGCCACAACGATGGTTGGGGAGGGCTTGCGGGGGGGGGGGTAGCTGCAGGGCTTAACCCCTTCATGACCATAGCGGTATTAACTGCTACGGTCGTGAAGGGGTTAAGTGCACCCGCACCCCCCCCCGCTCCCGCAAGTCCTAAACTCACACCAAGGGCCAAATACCCCCCCTCCCCCATCCCCACTACACACAATAAAGCGGGCACGGTGGGTTAACCCCTTCATTGCCTTAGCGGCTATCCGCTATGGTAATGACGCAGCATTTTCTGTATTTTTAATAATATTGAGCAGGAGCAGGGGGGGTCCCTGAGCATTAATTTCTGGCTCAGGGAACCCCCTGCTCACTGTACAATATTATTACAATACAGAAATGATGCTTCTTGACCATAGCGCATAGCCGCTAAGGTAAAGAACGAGTGTTTATTTATACTGTATATTGTATGTGTTTTATTGATACTGTACATGTGCAGAGGGTCTCCAGAGCAGAAGCGCACAGGTTTTAGGTCTGGGGACCCAGTGCCCCCCGAGATACAGGCCCCTTTAAGGGGTGCCGGTATCCCTCTGCTCTGCTTGGTTTACAGGCCGCGATCACGTGATCGGACCTTTAAACCAAGCAGAGGGATACCGGCACCCCCTAAAGGGGCCTGTATCTCAGGGGGCACGGGGTCCCCAGACCTAAAACCAACGCGATTCAGCTCCGGAGACCCCCTGCACATCTACACTATCAATAAAAATGTATTTCAAATGTATTTATTGTCATTTATTTATTTATTTATTTAGATTTATTTATTTATTTTTTGGTGGCTGCTGTGTGTGTGTATTTTTTTATTGTGGGTAGCGGGAGGGTGGGTGAATCAGGTATTAGCCCCAACGATGGTTGGGAGGGCTTGCGGGGGGGGGGTAGCGGGAGGGCTTAACCCCTTCATGACCGTAGCGGTATTAACTGCTATGGTCGTGAAGGGGTTAAGTGCACCCGCAACCCCCCCCCCCCTCCCGCAAGTCCTAAACTCACACCAAGGGCCAAATACCCCCCTCACCCATCCCCACTGCACACAATAAAGCGGGCACGGTGGGTTACCCCCTTCATTGCCTTAGCGGCTATCCGCTATGGTAATGACGCAGCATTTTCTGTATTTTTAATAATATTGATCAGGAGCAGGGGAGGTCCCTGAGCATTAATTTCTGGCTCAGGGAACCCCCTGCTCACTGTACAATATTATTACAATACAGAAATGATGCTTCTTTACCATAGCGCATAGCCGCTAAGGTAAAGAACGAGTGTTTATTTATACTGTATATTGTATGTGTTTTATTTATACTGTACATGTGCAGAGGGTCTCCAGAGCAGAAGCGCACAGGTTTTAGGTCTGGGGACCCCGTGCCCCCCGAGATACAGGCCCCTTTAAGGGGTGCCGGTATCCCTCTGCTCTGCTTGGTTTACAGGCCGCGATCACGTGATCGGGCCCTTTAAACCAAGCAGAGGGATACCGGCACCCCCTAAAGGGGCCTGTATCTCGGGGGGCACAGGGTCCCCAGACCTAAAACCAACGCGATTCAGCTCCGGAGACCCCCTGCACATCTACACTATCAATAAAAATTTATTTCAAATGTATTTATTGTCATTTATTTATTTATTTAGATTTATTTATTTATTTTTTGGCGGCTGCTGTGTGTGTGTATTTTTTTATTGTGGGTAGCGGGAGGGTGGGTGAATGGGGTATTAGCCACAACGATGGTTGGGGAGGGCTTGCGGGGGGGGGGGTAGCTGCAGGGCTTAACCCCTTCATGACCATAGCGGTATTAACTGCTACGGTCGTGAAGGGGTTAAGTGCACCCGCAACCCCCCCCCCGCTCCCGCAAGTCCTAAACTCACACCAAGGGCCAAATACCCCCCCTCCCCCATCCCCACTACACACAATAAAGCGGGCACGGTGGGTTAACCCCTTCATTGCCTTAGCGGCTATCCGCTATGGTAATGACGCAGCATTTTCTGTATTTTTAATAATATTGAGCAGGAGCAGGGGGGGTCCCTGAGCATTAATTTCTGGCTCAGGGAACCCCCTGCTCACTGTACAATATTATTACAATACAGAAATGATGCTTCTTGACCATAGCGCATAGCCGCTAAGGTAAAGAACGAGTGTTTATTTATACTGTATATTGTATGTGTTTTATTGATACTGTACATGTGCAGAGGGTCTCCAGAGCAGAAGCGCACAGGTTTTAGGTCTGGGGACCCAGTGCCCCCCGAGATACAGGCCCCTTTAAGGGGTGCCGGTATCCATCTGCTCTGCTTGGTTTACAGGCCGCGATCACGTGATCGGACCTTTAAACCAAGCAGAGGGATACCGGCACCCCCTAAAGGGGCCTGTATCTCGGGGGGCACGGGGTCCCCAGACCTAAAACCAACGCGATTCAGCTCCGGAGACCCCCTGCACATCTACACTATCAATAAAAATGTATTTCAAATGTATTTATTGTCATTTATTTATTTATTTATTTAGATTTATTTATTTATTTTTTGGTGGCTGCTGTGTGTGTGTATTTTTTTATTGTGGGTAGCGGGAGGGTGGGTGAATTGGGTATTAGCCCCAACGATGGTTGGGGAGGGCTTGCGGGGGGGGGGTAGCGGGAGGGCTTAACCCCTTCATGACCGTAGCGGTATTAACTGCTACGGTCGTGAAGGGGTTAAGTGCACCCGCAACCCCCCCCCCTCCCGCAAGTCCTAAACTCACACCAAGGGCCAAATACCCCCCTCACCCATCCCCACTACACACAATAAAGCGGGCACGGTGGGTTAACCCCTTCATTGCCTTAGCGGCTATCCGCTATGGTAATGACGCAGCATTTTCTGTATTTTTTATAATATTGAGCAGGAGCAGGGGGGGTCCCTGAGCATTAATTTCTGGCTCAGGGAACCCCCTGCTCACTGTACAATATTATTACATCTCTCTCTCTGCTGCAAACACATCTCGCCCCCAGTATGTGCAGTAATTTACTGAACATGTACTGTAGAATAAATGCATAGTTTTATTTATTCGGGTTTATTAAACAGTATACTGTTCGGACGGAAAACATCAGCATACTGTACAGCAGAATATTATCCATCGAAATCCCCCCATTAGCCGTTTTCTTTTCTGAGGAAAAACAAAATGAAAAGTTTTAATGTACAGTAATGGTCAGCCCCCTAAAGAAGTACAGTACCCAGCCAGCCCCACCAAAATAATACGGCAACAATACAGTACTCACCATACTGTACTACTGTATTTCCCATTCAGCTGGCGCTGGGCCACTGCCAGTCCAGCTTTCATCATCACCCACGTCGATAGTTTGCAGCGGGACTAGCCCACCTGTAGTCAGCAGGTGAGGCGGGAAATCGCTTAGGTACATGCAAGCTTCATCAAAACTGGCCGCGAAATCCGACTCTGTCTCAGGGTTGTCACTGACGGCGGGACCATCATTAGAAGCTGGTGCTGGTGCTGGTTCTGGTTCTGGCGCATTGCTTGGCAGGGACTGTCGCTTCTTAATTGGTTTTAACACGACCCTTCGCCTTTTGCCGCCTCCATGATCATAGATACGGGAAAAACCCTGTGACACACACCAATACCCTCCAACAAATTGGGGCTCAATACGGTGAAAACAGGGGTCACTACATAACCTTTTCCTTATTGCACGCTTCCACAAATGAGGAGTTGGCGAAAATTTGTAAAAGTCATAGTTTTCGATAAAATACTGATAAATTTGAACAACTGTTGCCATCTTATCCTCTGTTGCATTAATAGCGGCCCATATCAAATAAGCATAACTTCTGTCAGGTTTTTGGAACACGGGCTGCATTTGAACACTCATGGCGGGTGGGTCTCTGGAGAATAGTGTAAGCGAAAATGGTCTTTGTCTTTATTTAATACAGTATGTAAAGCCTAAATTGATACATTTTTTGCAACGTCTTCCTTCAGTCTCAAGGCCAAGTTACAATAGCACACTGTGCTACAGTATCTTTTTTTAAACGAAACAACTGCAAGCCCACACATTACTGATTCGGCGCTTTACAAGTCATGAGTTTATGCCATCTGGTGGACAAGCGAAGCATTGCAGCCTAGTAAATCCTGATCATTATCATTTAACAGATCAGGCCCCCGTCAGCCAGGCATGAACCATGGCTGGGAAGGCAAATGCAACGAAGCATGCAAGAGGTGAGCAGCGGCGGATTCTAGGTATCTGCCAGGTACAAACTGGGCATTTGCTCGAATAAAGTGTGTCGGTGCAGTATAGCAACAAACCCTGTGAATAGCTGATCCCTATGTTTGATCTTACTGCTCCAGCCCATTAGACATTGCAATGGGGTTTAAGTCAATGAGTTATATCAATATAGCATAAGATGTGTACATGAGGCATTCATAAAACCTATCATTATGAGGCGCATGCGCGAGGATGAAGTGAATGGAGGCATAGTAGTTGAGCTCCGTTCCCCACCTCCACTAACAACGCTGATATAGCAGTAACTACCAACCAAAAAACGCCCAAAATATAATAAAAGCACAGCAGCAACTCCTGTGATGACCCCGGGCAACCCCAAGAAGAAGAAGGAAGGGGATATGAGAAAATATCTGGGCCGCTCCACTTCACGGAGCGCAGGCACAGTAATGGCGCCAGAATCAAACGCAGGCTCAGAGTCAGACCAGGAGGAGGACCACCCAGCTGAGCCCACGCAGATGCCGGTTCGTGTCTGCGACTTTGATCGACTGTACCAGGATATGAAGAGCATGATATACACTGGGCTCCAGGACTTAAAAAAAGAAGTTCAGGGCTTGGGGGAGCGTACAGGGGCCCTCGAGGACAAAATGGTGACCGTAAATAAACAAATTAAAAAGGCTGACAAAAGAGCGGCGTACATGCAATCGCAGATATCGGAGATTATGGAGAGACAAGAGGATGCAGAGAATAGGGACCGCAGGAACAATATCAGAATTCGCGGCATCCCAGAGACAATAACCGATGTGGAAGCATTCACTGCCAGGTGGCTGGAGACTCTCTTGCCGGACTTGCCCGTAACAGAAAGAGCCATGGATCGCTGCCACAGAGCCCTCAGAAGCCGCCCTGCAGCAACGGAGCAGCCACGCGATGTCATCGCCAGGCTGCACTATTTCAAGACCAGGGACGCGGTCTTTAAGTGCACCAGAGCGGAGGGTACCTGTAGATTTGAGGGGGCCACGCTGCAACTTTTCCAAGACCTATCCCCAATAACATTGGCAAGGAGAAGGGCACTGCAGCCCGTCACCAGGCTGCTGAGAGACCGGGCTGTCCGGTATCGCTGGACCTTTCCGTTCGGCCTATTGGTTATAAAGAACGGGAGGGTCATTGCAATGAAGGAGATAGAGGAGAAAGAGGACTTCCTCAATAAACTAGGCCTGAGAGACGGCCCCTCAAAAAGCCCCAGGAGGGAAGAACGGGGGGAAGAAGCGGAATGGAGGACAGCTGGTTCGCCCACAACGCTCCGGGAGCCTATAGTCCCAGCAGAGATCTGAGGACAATGTCAGACCCCCAAACCAGTGTTAAAGTTAAAGTTAGGGTAGCGGTTTTACCCGAAGAGTTAATAAATAAATAAATGGAGAGCTTGCCACCAATCACCAAAACTGCCAAGATAGACATTACACCGCTAAGCCCGCTGTTAAAACCGGATCCACAAAGTTCTGTGCCGCCCCAGGAGGAGGAAAAAGACGATCCAGAAAGTCCTCAAGCCTGCAAACGGTAAAACCTTACCTGCAAAGGAAAATGGCCGACCGCAGTGAAACGCACGACACCCAGCATGGCACCACAGAAGCAGCTCCACCACGAGGCGTCTTCATGGAAGTGGAGGGCGCATCAGCGTGGGAACAGGAGAAGGGACGTCCTCACACGCGGGCTGATGCAGGGCAAATGACGCCCACCGGAAAGACGTCACCGGAACTGCGGCGGCGGGAGAGGCACAAATCTCGCGAGAAGCGGGGTAGGGAAGGACACAGCCGGACATTTAAAGAGACGGCAGAAAGGAGAGGTGGGCGACGCACCCAAAGGGAGGCCCAGGACGCGGCCCACGCAGTGACGGCCGTCGGCAGATAAAGCCCACAGCGAAGAAAGGACTAATAAAATGTGGATGTATATAAAGTGGATACAGTGTCCTGCCAGCACACACATTACACCCACACGAGACAGATAGGGCTTCAACACACAGGTCCCTCACATAGTTTAAAGAAGCACAAGCTGTTATATGGGGATGGTTAGCTAAGGGCCAAAATAGATCCCAACCCAGAGGCTACAACGCACATCCCACAATAAGAGCACAGTGACAAGCAGTCTAGAAGATAGGCAGTCAGGAGTGACAAGCAGTTGCAAGTAGTATGTTATACCCCACAAGTTATTTTACGGGTTAAGATTTAAAGTAATAGCTTAGACAAGTACGAGGTTGGAGTTACAATGGTAGACAGCATGGATAAGGCAGGGGGGAGGGAGATTGCCCCTCACGAAAGCCTTGAACATGAGTCTCCACATGGGCGCAGGGGAAAAGCCCCGAGAGTGGCCCATGCAAGACCCCCTTAGGCCAGCCATTCGAGATGGGAGAGGGGGATGGAGGGCCATCCCAGACTCCGTCAGGGCTGCACGCCTAAGTGAGGCAAAGAAGGAGAGTGGGGGAGCTTGCTCTCGCCCACTCACCCGACAGTTCTTAAATGTTTTAATATGTGTTATATGTATATGTGCGTCCCCTCAATGTGTTTTCCTCTGTATCCCCACCCCACAGCCACAGGTCTCTGCAGAGAAGATTCCGGTCCAGGAACTCCCGCATAGGAGTAAGAAATACCCTTAAGCGCAAAGTGTTCAGAGAGAAAGTCAACATAGAATATGTATTCCCCCTTATGCTTTCAGGCGGCAGCCCGAAGCTCTGGAAAGGATTGAAAGACCCTCATCGCTGACATCGAGGGCTCCGTTGGCTGACTGCAATAGAGAGAAGGTTTGCAAATACACACATGAATAAAGACATCATTGTCATTTCACACAATGTGAAAGACTTTAATAGTCCGGGGAAGCGCAGGATAGCTATAGCAACATACAAGAAAACAGACCCCGACATAATTCTCTTACAAGAGACTCATTTTTCCAAAACTAGTTCACCAACATTTATTGACTATAGATTTAGGAATTGGTTCTCAGCCTCAGCCAACAAAAAAAAAAGAGGAGTAGCCATACTACTGCATAACCGTTTGCCCTTCGCGATTAAGACCATCAAAAAAGACTACAACGGCCGATTCTTGATTATAAACGGCGAAATCAGAGGTCAGCCGGTCACACTGGCAAATGTTTATGCACCAAGTACAGGCACAGAAGCCTTCCTGGAAAGGTTCTTCTCCATCCTCCGGAAGATGGCGCAGGGGTGCATAATACTAGGGGGCGATTTTAATCAGACACTAGATCCAGCAATGGATAGATGCACCCCGAGTGGCAAAGCCAACTCAAAGATCAGGCAAACCTGGAATAGAGGGCTGAGAACCAATAACCTGTTAGATATATGGAGGGAACAGCACCGACAGGACAAAGAATTTACATTCTACTCCCACCCCCATGACAGATATAGTAGGATAGACTATCTCTTTGTCTCTAGTAGAATGGTTTCGCAGATCTCCCACTCGGGCATCCATGATATTTCATGGTCAGATCACGCGCCGATAGAGCTGCGGTGCTCCGATTTTATTCTAGACAGACCAGGAGCGAACTGGAAACTTAATGAAGTTTTACTAAAAATCCCCGCAATTGCACAAAATGTAGGGGATAGAATCAGGGAATATTTTCAAGAGAATATGGGAAGTGTGACTTCGCAGGCTACCCTATGGGAAGCCCATAAGGCGACTCTGAGAGGAGAGCTCATAAGGATTGCAAGCAGGCGAAAGAGGGAGAAGGACAAAAAAATCAATCAGCTACAGAAGGAATTGGCAGTCCTCTCAGCTCGACATAAAACTAACAAAGATGCAATGACCCTTAAGGAGTTGCTAGACACTAAAACCAAACTTAATATCTTGCTGACCTCCCGTGCTGAAAAGGAGCTGACATGGTCTAAGCGGAAATTTTTTGAGAAAGCAAACAGGCCAGATACCCTACTTGCCAACAAACTAAGAGACAAAAAATACGTCTCCCAAATTCAGACAATTCGAACAGAGCAGGGGGATCTGACCTCTGACCCCAAAAAAATAGTTAACGAATTTAAAACATACTATGAAACCCTTTACGATGGGGCAAAGGTGGCACACACGCCAACCACAAAAGCTCGACTAAAGACGTTCCTAACAGAGGCTCAATTGCCTAAAGTGACCAGAGAGGAGAGGGACGCACTACAGGCAGACTTTACTATCGAGGAACTCCTAGAGGTAATGAAGTCATTAAAAGCAGCCAAGGCCCCAGGCCCGGATGGCTTTTCCAATCTCTATTATAAAAAAATTCGTAAAATACTAGCTCCTCATCTACTAAAACTATGTAATTCCTTCCTGGATGGTGCCCCCATCCCGGGCTCGATGCTCCAGGCGTCTATCTCAGTAATCCACAAACAAGGAAAGGACCCAGCGGACTGTAAAAGCTATAGGCCCATCTCGTTAATAAACTCAGATACAAAAATATTTTCCAAACTTTTAGCTAACCGCCTTAACCAGGTGTTGTCCAAGTTGGTCCATCCTGATCAAGTGGGGTTCATATGTGGTCGACAAGCCGCTGATAACACCAGACGGATTATAGATTTGATTGATCTGGCGCAAAAAAAGAATATCCCGTCTATGGTGCTTAGTTTAGATGCAGAAAAAGCGTTCGACAGAATTGACTGGCCCTACTTGAGAGAGACGCTGGGGGCGTTTGGCCTGGGTGGGAGAATGATAGAGGCAATTCTCGCTCTATATCAGGGACCGACGGCGAAGGTCAGACACCAGGGCTTCCCCTCGGAAGAATTCCAGATCAAGAGCGGCACCAGGCAAGGCTGTCCTCTGTCACCCCTTCTCTTTGCGTTATGCATCGAACCCCTGGCGGCGCATATCCGCCTCAGCCCGAATATAGTAGGAATCCAAATTAGTGACCAGCCACATAAGGTGGCCCTGTACGCTGATGACGTGATACTCACGCTATCACAGCCCCTCACCTCTCTGCCGAACGTCTTTCAATTACTAGGGGAATTTAATGCGATATCCGGGTTCAAAATTAACCAAGCAAAATCAGAAGCCCTAAGTGTCAACTTACCTAAGGTCACTGAGAAACTGATCACGGTGAACTTTGAATTCAAATGGCAAACCTCCTCCATAAAATATTTAGGGATCAATATCACAAAGCAATCAGGCACCCTGTATAAGGCAAATTACCCCAGACTAATACGGACACTGAAGGAAGATCTCTGGAAATGGGCAGGGTACAACATATCCTGGATTGGCAGGATTCAATCTCTAAAAATGAATCTCCTTCCCAGAATTTTGTACCTATTTCAGACCCTTCCGGCCCCTATAATCAGGGAAGAGATCCTTCGGTTACAGTCCGCAATGGTGAAGTTTGTCTGGGGTAATAAAACCCCCCGCATCAAAACTAGCACACTAATTCGGCCCACAACAAGAGGAGGATTAGCGGTACCTTGCCTGTTGTCATACTTCAAAGCGGCCCAATTGACTCAAATTATCCAGTGGCACACCCACCCTAGTCGGAGGCGATGGGTGGAGCTGGAGGCGGCCTGCTGTGCCCCGGTGGCATTGCAGGACCTGATCTGGCTCCCAAATAAGGTCCGCAAGGACTTCACACACCCGCTCCCCGCGGTTGTCAGCTCTTTGGCAGTATGGGACAAAAGCAAATATAAACACGTCTTGATGAGACAACACTCTTTGATGACCCCAATTTTGGGAAACCCTGATTTCGCTCCGGGTCTGCAGAAGAAAGATTTTATTACATGGACACAGAAGGGCTATACTCGCCTTCGACACCTGGAGGGTAGAATATCTATCAAACCGTTTGAGCAAATTAAGTCTGAAAAATCAATTCCAAATTCAGAATTCTTTAGATACCTCCAGCTAAGAGCTTTCTATGATAAATTTCCCATTCGAGCTAAACGCACTAATTTTGAACAGCTCTGTTCTACTGGAACAGGTACCAAGGGACTTATCTCTACAATGTACAAGGCGGTGGTCTGCCCGACTCCTGACGCCGACGTGACGTTAAAATATAAGAATAGATGGGAAAGAGACTTAGGGGACACACTAGAGGACGAAGACTGGGACTATATTGTCTTGGCGGCAGCTAAGAGCTCAATCTGCACGACATTGAAGGAGAACGCGTATAAGGTCCTGATGCGGTGGTATTTGACCCCATTACGATTATCAAAGTTTGTCAGGGGCTACCCTCCATTGTGCCCGAAACAATGTGGGGAGCAGGCAGACTTGCTGCACATGCTGTGGGGTTGCACCAATATACTCCTAATCTGGGAAGATATCAGAAATTGGCTCCAGAGAATTCTCAATTGCACGATCCCTTTGGACCCCTGGTTGTTTCTGCTGGCCAGACGCACCCCGGGGTTAAACAGGTCGGAGCACAAATTAATTGCACATTTTGCAACTGCTCTGAGGTGCGAAATCGCAGCATTGTGGAAGCAGCCCGAAATACCAAATATCCCAAAAATCAGAAATCGAATTTGGCACGTTTGCCGGATGGAACAGTTAACGAGTCTGGTTAACGACACCGGCACAAACTTTCTAAAAGTCTGGGCTCCATGGTTGGCCCTGAATGATATCCCAGGGGTCAATGCCTCCAATATACTACTTTAATAGCGCTAGACGCGTTCTCCTTGGATGCGTGTAGCTGATGGGGAGACATAGATTACATTCAACATAAGAGGTCAACTAATCCCGGCAGTCAAGGGAGAAAGTAGGGGTCGGCGCCCTCACGCGCAGACGAATATAACCAGGAAGACAACAAATGTCCCGTGCTCGGCGGTCCTGGAGGCCTCAAAGCCCAAAGGATAAGGCGACTTTCTATGGCAGCAGTCTCCGCGACGGACCCAGCTGAATCGAAGCCTTTCTGTGGCTGCTCTACCCTTCCCCCCCCCCTTCCCTGCCGTTTCCTATGTCTAGTCTGGGTGTAAGTCTAGTTGGTCTGTATGTCACCCCAGTACGTCTTTTGCGTGTCTAAATATAAAATGAGTTGGCATGTGTACTGCTATATATGACAATGGGTTGGAAGAAAATGTGAGAATTGTACCATGCACTCAATAAAAACTTTTTTGGTTGAAAAAAAAAAACCTATCATTATATAAATTCAGGGGGAATGAAGGTGTAAAGAAGGTACAGTATATATAAATCAGCGCTTAATACAACCAGTTCAGCCGGGTGTGTATCCATGTATTCGTACACCGGAGCTCCTGAACAAGCGGGTAGCCACCACCGACGTCAATAGAGTGATGCCATCTAAAACCGACGGTCTGTTTCACGTAAGGGATTACGCTTCGTCAGGGTAGGAGTGATAGTGTATGCCAGGCCTGCACAACATACGGCCCGCGGGCCACATGCGGCCCGTCTGGCCTCTCTGTGTGGCCCGCGATGACTCCGGCCGGGCGCCAGTTACAGTAATTTAATAAATGTAAAAAAAAAAAGTTTAAAAAAATGGCGATGATTCTCTAGCCCCCCCCCCTCCCAGGGTTTTGCCATGCTCGAGTCGGCGGCGGTGCGCGGGGGCAGCAGCATGAGGAGGATGCGGCAGCCGTGAGTATTTTTTTTTTCAATAGCAGGATGCCGGGGCTTCAGAGTAGAAGCAGGGGATTGGAGGTCAGAGCATTCCGGGGGCGGGGCTTAGTACCGGGGAAGATGTGCTGAGCTGAGGATGTGCTGAGCTAAGGTGTGTGTGTGTCTCTGTAAGTGGAAGTGAAAAACGGGCTGGTGCAGGGGGGGGAGTGAAAAACGGGCTGGTGAGGGGGGGTGGGTGGGAGTGAAAAACGGGCTGGTGAGGGGGGGTGGGAGTGAAAAATGGGCTGGTGAGGGGGGGGTGGGAGTGAAAAACGGGCTGGTGCAGGGGGGGGGTGTGAGTGAAAAACGGCCTGGTGCAGGGGGGGGTGTGAGTGAAAAACGGGCTGGTGCAGGGGGGGGGGGTGTGAGTGAAAAACGGCCTGGTGCAGGGGGGGGTGGGAGTGAAAAATGGGCTGGTGCAGGGGGGGTGGGAGTGAAAAATGGGCTGGTGCAGGGGGGGGTGTGAAAACGGGCTGCTGGTGGGGGGCAAATGGGCTGCTGTGGGTGGGGCAAACGGTGAGGTGTGGTGGGGGGAGAAGGGGTGGGGGGAGAAGAGAGAGAGGAGGCAGAAGGGGGAGAAGGGAGAGAGAGGGGGGGAGAAGGGAGAGAGAGGGGGGAGAAGGGAGAGAAAGGGGGAGAAGGGAGAGAGAAGGGGATAGAAGGGAGAGAGATGGTGGGTAGAGGGAGAGGGTGGGAGAAGGGAGAGGGAGGGGGGAGGTATGAGGAGGGTAGGTGCGCTATGGGTTCGGGGGAAGGGGGCCCTGCTTATTTCATTTGTCCCAGGCCCCATAATTTCTGTTGGTGGCCCTGTGGGTGATGTGAGGTGCAGGGGGGGAGAGGGTAATGGTTGATGTGAGGTGCAGGGGGGAGGGTAATGGGTGATGTGAGGTGCAGGGGGGGAGGGTGATGGGTGATGGGAGGTGCAGGGGGGAGAGGGTGATGGGTGATGTGAGGTGAAGGGAGGGAGGGTGATGGGTGATGGGAGGTGCAGGGGGTGATTGGAGTTGCAAGGGGGGTGATTTGAGGTGCATGGGGGGTGATTTGAGGTGCAAGGGGGGTGATTTGAGTTACAAGGGGGGGTGATTTGAGGTGCATGGGGGTGATTTGAGGTGCAAGGGGGGTGATTTGAGTTGCATGGGGGGTGATTTGTGGTGCATGGGGGGTGATTTGAGGTGCATGGGGTGTGATTTGAGGTGCATGGGCTGTGATTTGAGGTACAAGGGTGGGTGATTTGAGGTGCATGGGGGGTGATTTGAGGTGCATGGGGGGTGATTTGAGGTGCAAGGGGGGAGAGTGATGTGAGGTGCAAGGGGGGAGAGTGATGTGAGGTACAAGGGGGGTGATTTGAGGTACAAGGGGGTGATTTGAGGTGCATGGGGGTGATTTGAGGTGCAGAGGGGGTCATTGGAGGTGCAAGAGGGGTGATTTGAGGTGTATGGGGGGTGATTTGAGGTGCAAGGGGGAGAGTGATGTGAGGTGCAAGGGGGGAGAGTGATGTGAGGCGCAAGGGGGGAGAGTGATGTGAGGTGCAAGGGGGAGAGTGATGTGAGGTGCAAGGGGGAGAGTGATGTGAGGTACAAGGGGAAGAGAGTGATGTGAGGTGCAAGGGGGGAGAGGGATGTGAGGTGCAGAGGGGGTGTGATGTGTGTGCTGTGCAGGGGGGTATTGTGTGTTTGATGTGGAGGGGGAGTATTATGTGTGTGGGTGAGGGGGAGAGATGGGGGTATGAGAGATAGATGGGGAGTATCGCAAAGGTTGATAGTGAGGGGTTCTGGGGGAGATATGAGGATGATGATGAGGGATGCTGTAGGAGAGATGATGATGATGATGATGGTGATGATGATTTTACCCGTGCGGCCCAATTTTTTTTCCTTGGAGCAGTTCGGCCCTTCTCACTTTACGAGTTGTGCAGGCCTGGTGTATGCCATCCCCATCCTTCCTTAAATACCCATAGGGCTGGTACCCACTGCTCGCGTGAGCTTTCCACATCAGCAGGGGAATCCTCCCGAGCAGGTCCCAGTCCCCCCTTGCTGCTGGCTCACTACACACTGTGACGCGTCAGCCGCCAGGGGATGCAAGAAAATTGTGATCCCGAGCGGTGATGCGTCACGTGGTGCGCTGATGAGCCAATCAGCGGTGGGGGCGGGAGCGGGAGCTGTCATCAGGCAGCTTCCTACACAAGGTAGTGTGTGTGTGTGTCGTTTGTGGCAGAAGGGGGAGGGAGCTGCTTACCTTACAGCAGCCCGCAGAAGCTCCCTCCTGCAGCCCGTGGAGGGAGGGGGTGGGGGGGGAGTAGCGGGTCCCTCCGCTCAAACCACGCCCCCCCTCCCACTCCCGCCCCCTCCCGCTCCGGCTCCCACTCCCTACAGACCGCATATTGCGGTCTGTGTCTGTCAGCGCCCCGCCTGTCTTTAGTGCGGGTGCGCTGACTGAGGGAGCGGGGCCTTAGCCATACTCCTAATAAAAGGGAGTTCGGAAGAAAATCCCTATTGGCTTGCACAGAATGAGCTCTGTATTAACAGAGGCTCTAATCCAAAATCCTTAAAGTGGAAGTTTTTCTTTTTGTAATTTGGCAAGAAAGTGTTGGATTGAAGGTTGCTTACAATCCTAATACAAATACTGTAATGTGAGAACAGTTTATACCAGAATTTCAGGTTGCACAGCCTTGCTGTGATGTCAAATCATTACACATAATACTCTGAAATAAATACTGGGTGATTAGCACTCCATTAGGGTTCTGCCTTGATAGATAGAACAAAATATCTACTTGGATACCATGAACATGGTTTGTTAGGAGGATAATGCATACTTAGTGTATGGTGATGTATAAGGGAAGCAGGTAAAAATACAGTTGAAGAACCAGGTGAATTACAGACTCTGTACTAACCCAATAATACCTGACATAGTATATAAGGTTTAGGGAATGGCTCAATCAACCATAGGTCATAGATGGTACATACTGTACCACTCTAAATTACCGATAGATGGATATAATTGCTAGCCAGTAGTGGTTATGCTAAAGTTGGTGTTGTATGGGTTAATTCAGACATATATGACAGAACATGTGGATGGATAGGGAGAACAAGATAGGAACATAGGGTGATGTAGTAGTTTATGACTAGTAGATGGTTTGACTAGAGTATATGACTCGTTTAAATAATAGATCCCGGGATCCCATTAGAGGAGTAGAAAAAAAAATATATACAGCTAAACCCCGTTATAACGTGGTCCTCGGGGTCCACCCCGAGACCACCGCGTTACTAACGGGGTCGCGCTAATTAAAAAAAAAAAATGGCCGCCGCATCAGTGCATATTTACCCTGCGGTGCCGGCTTCCCCCTGTCACCGCGTGACAGGAGATGGGAGGGGGGATTCCCCTCCGGCTTCAGCTTCACCTGTCACCGCGGGATGGGAGGGGGGATGCCCCTCCGGCTTCGGCTTCAGCTTCCCTTGTCACCGCGTGACAGGAGATGGGAGGGGGGATTCCCCTCCGGCTTCAGCTTCTCCTGTCACCGCGTGACAGGAGATGGGAGGGGGGATTCCCCTCCGGTCCGGCTCCCCCCCGCCGCAGCACAGGGCCCTCTCTCCGCAATACAGGGCCCCCTGGCCCTGCCGTAGCGCAGGGTCGTCCTGCCCCCCCCCCCCATGCCCCCCCGCGCTGCACCGGGCCATTCCACCAGCCCCCGCAGCATCGGGGGCCCCCGCAGCCATCATCCCCCTCCACCTCAGCACCACCCCCACCGGCACGCCCCCCCCCCCCTGCAGCCACATGCCTCACCAATCATCCCCAAGGTAAGGCTGATTTATGTATATGTGTAGTGTGTGTGTGTGTGTGTGTGTGTGTGTGTGTGTGTGTGTGTGTGTGTGTAGTGTGTGTCAGTGTGAGCAGTGTGTGTGCAGTGTGCAGTGTGTGCAGTGTGAGCAATGAGCAGTGTGTCAGTGTGTGCAGTGTGAGCAATGAGCAGTGTGTGTGCAGTGTGTGTCAGTGTGAGCAGTGTGTGTGCAGTGTGAGCAATGAGCAGTGTGTGTGCAGTGTGTGTGCAGTGTGTCAGTGTGTGCAGTGTGAGCAATGAGCAGTGTGTGTGCAGTGTGCAGTGTGTGTGCAGTGTGTGTGCAGTGTGTCAGTGTGTGCAATGAGCAGTGTGTGTGCAGTGTGCAGTGTGTGTGCAGTGTGAGCAATGAGCAGTGTGTGTGCAGTGAGTGTGTGCAGTGTGTGCAGTGTGCAAAAAACGGGAGCCACGGGAAAACCGCGTTATAACCGAATCGCGGTATAGCGAGGCGCGTTATAACAGGGTTTAGCTGTATATATATATATATATATATACATACTCAAAGCATGATAATGTTCCATTGTTCAAGATGGTGTAGGGGTTCATAGTAATGTGTAGTGTAGTCTGAACCTAAATGAACATATACTTGGGCCATAGACTGAATACACTCCTATAAGTCGGCGATGGATAAATATAATCAATAACTGGTAATAGGTGCACCATAGTGGATGGTATGTGGGCTAGTAGAATAATGTCGCTTTTTGTAACGATGCTTGCACATTGCTGAATCTGATTTTAAATCCACGTACCAGAGGCAACAATCTACCCAAGTAGTGGCAGTGCCATTTTTATGGATTAGGATAGAATAACTGTGAACTTTATAGAACACCTGAAACAGTTAAGTATGCTGTTTTTTTCCATACAGTATACAATAGTTTTTTACATACTGTATAATAAACCACAAAAATAAAAATTATGCATTTATTCTACATGTATTACAGTGTGTAGTCTATACCCGTACAGTATCTATTGTTTTAATACTGTTTTGATGTGATGCGCATGCCTACAGTATGCACAGTATGCCTCATGGAACCTTGTTGAAACGAAAAAATCTTGTGTTTACTACTGTGCATTAATTAACCAACCATTACTTACTGTACAGAAACACTGTATTTTGTTATTAAAGGAGACACAATGAAACAATTTAAAACAATCCACATTATTTTTATTGGAGTACAGTAAGTAAAAACATTCACAGGTGTATGGTGTAAGTAAAAACATTTATTTATTAATACAATTTAAAACAATCTACCCCAGGGGTGGGGACCACCAATATATTGCTCTGATAGAGGAAAATGCATTCTCCTCTGATGGACAGTGATGACTATAGGCAGTTGAGGGACAGGTAGGGCCGACCGGGACCAGCAACTACAGAACAAGACAGTGGGTCAACGACTACGCCCAGGGGGCTCGACCAAGAGGACGTGGACCATAGAGAGGATGGAAAGTTTGGTGTGCTCCGGGCTGTGTTTCTCCCCACTCACCCCCCCCCTCACCCACCACCCTCTTTTGTTTGTTTGCATGGCGTGTCATTATTTGTAATCAGTCGGTTGGTCTTCCCTGTGAGTCTGGTTAGTCTATTTGGATAAAAAATGAGCTGATATGATTACAGAACTGCAAGACAATGTGTTGTTAGTTTCGTGTCAGCCTGTATCATGCACCCAATAAAAAAAATTCTTGAAAAAAAAAAAAACAATCTACATTATTTGTCAAAACATTCACAGGTGTACAGTGTAACATTTATTTATTAATACAATTTAAAACAATCTACATTATTTTTATTGGAGTACAGCAAGTCAAAACATCCACAGCTATATGGTGTACTGTAAGTAAAAACATTTATTTATTTATTAATACAAGTTAAAACAATCTACATTATTTTTATTGGAGTATAGTACAGTAAGTAAAAAATGAATCAACATTTGAACAGACGACCAATCACGCATCAAATTCAATCCCCACCAGTCTGTCCTTCCAGGGACGATGCCTTGAATGCCGCAAAAATGCCATTTATGGAGTCTCTCACGATTTTCATTAAATGATCTGTAATGGAATGATAGCGCCACAATTCCTCCACCATAGTCTTTCTTAAATTTTAAGGAAGAGCCTTTTTGATGCAATTCCCTTCGTAGTTGAATTTGTGGGCCCACTGTAAGTACACCTCGCAGCTCACGTGGTGCTTGAAAATGTACATGGCATGTTTCTGGGCTATACCACCACTTGCAAACCTATACTTCTCCCTCAGTGGCTGGGACAGGTCGTGCAAGATGATGTAGGGCACCGTCTCAATGCAAGCATGTGTTGATGGGATTCTTGGAGTGGGTGTGCTTGTGGCAGAGGGCGAGGGTAGGTTGTCTGGGAGGATGCTTTCCTCCTGTCTTAGTCGCCTTGTCTGTGTTGTCTCCTGGCGTGGTCTTGACGGTGTTGTCTTGTCATCCTCGTCAACGGCATACATGAACACATATTCTTCTGATTGAGGGGCTGTGCTTGGTGATGGAAGGTTGAAGGTCCCATCCATCCCATCCATGCCACCCTCCTGCTCCTGCGGCCGACATACAAGGGCAGGAACTCCAAGCAAATTATGTATCCCCGCTATGTCAGTCTCTATCTTCTCCATGCGCTTATCCTGCAGCGTCGTCGAGGAGTGCAGGAGAAGGTGAAATGTGGGTTCCTGGGAGAGCAGCTGCAGCATCGTCAAGGAATGCAGGAGAAGGTGAAATGTGGGTTCGATGGGGTGGCTTCCATTTGTTTTGCTTTAATGTAATGTAGCAAATTTCTTCTTGACATAATAAGGCTTCTTAAAGCCTTAGCCTTTGGAGTCGTCAGAAGATTTTCTTTATTAGCCTTGGCCTTTCGCTTTGGCTGTGGCTTGGAAAAGGCTCCCGCCTTTCGTTTTTTAGCACGGCAGGCACGGCAGAAGAGAGTGGGTTCCTGCATCTGTAGAATTGTGGTTGATCCATGGATGCAGATGGTATAAAGCACAATGCAATAACTGGACAAGAGCAAGTTCAGATACAGATCAGAGTGTGGTGGGCTATGCAATCTGAGCCACCTTTTATACACTGTGTCCCTATTGTGATTGAGGTGCAGGTGTTTAGCGTGCATGGCCACAAAGTGCAGGTGTTAAAAGTGGGCGTACTGTACTGAGACCCATTACATTATAAATACACCATCCATTTTGTTGATTCACTGCACATTGAATACACATCGACTCAACATCGAATATATATTCTTGTGCTTGTATTTCTTTCTACATGCAGCGATGCCTGTTAAAAAGATTTCTAAGGATCTCAGCAAGAGAGTAAAGGATATGTACACGAGAGGACAACGAATTTCAGATATTGAATGCTGGTTAAGTACTTCTGGCCTCGTTGTACCAGCAGCCACCGTGAGCTATCATGCCCACTGTAAGACCAAAAAAATCATTAAGACACAAACGGTAACTACCACGTAAGTAAAGTATTTAGAAAATATTTTCTTTACCGTGATGTACTGCAATAGTACTTTTATTGGTTAGATGGCTTATTGTTTTTAACAGAACCATTTTCCTAGCAATTATTAGATATACTGTACAATTTGTTTTTGTGTTGCACCTCCTTCCTCAATTATCATAATTACATTCTTACAGTACCGACACACTTTATTCGAGTGTGGTCGGTACCGCAAGCCGGGAAATCTCCCGGCTTGCTAGTGGCCGCCCCTCGGCGTGCCGCGCGTCATAGACGCGCGGTCATGCGTCTTCGGGAGCGTGCACCCCCTGCACGTGCGTCCAGGGGCTCCCCGAGGGAGCCCTGGTGTCCCGCGATCGCGGGACAGCGGCAGGGGGTTCCGGGGGACCCGGCGGACCCGGCAGCGGTAGGGAGAGCGCCCCGATCGGAGGGCGCTCTTCCGCTGCTTCGGCGCGCGCCCGTCACTCTCGGGCGCGCGCCAGGCTACTGCTGCGGCAGAGAACGGGCAAATGCTCGAATAAACTCTGCCGCAGCAGTACATTCTTATTATCAATTCTATTTCTACAGTATTTCAAAGTGAGATTATCAAATTTGTGAGAGGTGTCGATAAGAACGTACATGACTAGTGTAGAATTAAAAAGCAACAGTACTGATTGATTCTCATAATATCCAGAATTGCTATGCAAGCCCATGTCGATAACCGAAAAAAATATATATTTGTAAAACTTGATTCTCATAATATCCAGAAGTGTTATGCAAGCCCATGTCAATAACCAAAAATATATATATATATATATATCTTTAAAACTTGAACTAACTTCCAAATGAATGGGAAGTTATACACGCATGCGCATTAATAATCAACAAGGTCCCACCCAAAGAGAATTACATGCAGCGCAGAAATGTGAGACCAGGCTCCGGAAGATTAAAGCCACAAAGCCAACCATTTGAAAATGAATGGTTTGTGAGAGGTGTCGATAAGAAGTTGAAATCCTTGAGCCTTGTGTGTGTGTGGGGGGGGGGGGGGAAGAGGTAAAGCTGTATGATGGATTACCTGTAGTTCAAAGAAATATTTCCTACAGGTTATAATAATGTTTTGATCCCCACACCCCCAAATAAAAATCACAGTACTATGCCACCCACCTCATAAAGAAAGTACATGACTAGTGTGGAATTAATAAGCAACAGTACTGATTGATTCTCATAATATCCAGAAGTGTTATTCAAGCCCATGTCGATAACCGAAAAAAAAATATATTTGTAAAACTTGATTCTCATAATATCCAGAAGTGTTATGCAAGCCCATGTCGATAACCAAAAAAATATATATATATTTTTTTAAAACTTGAACTAACTTCTAAATGAATGGGAAGTTATACACGCATGCCACCCACCTCATAAAGAACGTGCATGAGTAGCGTAGAATTATAAAACAACAGTACTGATTGATTCTCAGAATATCAAGAATTGTTATGCAGGCACATGTCGAGAAACAAAAAATAAATAACAAAAAAAAAAAAAATCAGACTTGAACTTCTAAATGAGTGGGAAGTCATACACGCATGTGCAGGAATGTAATGCCACGCTCGGAAAGATTCAAGCCAGAAAGACATCCATTACAAATTAATGGTGTGGGAGAGGTGTAGATAGGAAGTTGAAATCCTTGAGCCTTGTGTGTGCGGGGGCGAGGGGGAGAGCGCTGTATGATGGATTATCAGATCAAAGAAATATTTTCAAAATGTCATCATAATGTTTAATGCGCCGAAATGTGATACTGTAAAACGCCTATGCGTTTCAACAATGTTCAAATGAGACATACTTTACAGTACACGCATGCGCATAAAATAAACAATATGAAAAGAAGTAAAAGTATTGATTACTAAATAATACATATACTGTAGAAATGTGATAATTTTATCTTCGAAGAAGACGCAACATTATATTTTTGTAATACTGTATAAATCTTCAAATTTACAACTACTGCGCGCGCACACACAGACTTGCAGAAAATGTACGGCTGTACTGTAGGTTGAATTGCTATTAGACTTTTAAGACAACAGCTCGCGATTGCCCACTGAGTTTTTAGACGGTTTTGCAGTATTGCAGACAGCGCTAAAAATCTGAGCGCTAACATATCGCAAACCGCTCCGGAAAAAAAGTAAACAGACCGTGTCTGGCCGCGGTTATCAGAGTGGCACGGCTTCGGCCGCCTTAGGGTCTTCCTTTTTCAGATGAGTCTCTTGTAACAAAATTATATCTCCTGCCAGTCTTTTGGCTTCCGAGAGCGCCATACGTCTCTTTCGGGGGTGTTTAAGCCCTTGGTGTTTTGGGATATTATATTAATCGGCATGGTGGTGGTTCAGGATTCTGTAATACAAGTGAACAGAGTGATAACTTACATATAGTTGAAGGGTCGGTACCTCCGTCTTCAGAAACAATCTGGTATGGGAACATACAGTACCTTCATAAATGTGGCTCTTTACAGCCCTAAGTGAATGGGCTGTAATATGTCTTACAGCAAGGAAGCTGTCCCATGGAGTAATTCTTTCTAAATTTGGCCCTATATGGTCTATTCTCTTGAAGGGGCCATAAGATGTTTTTCAGCATGAAAGGTGTCGAATGGACATGTAAATATGGCCCTATATTTCAAGACTGAAGATACATTTATACAGATTATATATATATATATATATATATATATATATATATATATATATATATATATATATATATATATATTTATTTATTTATTTATTTATTTATTTATTTATTTAAACAACATTACTCTGGCGCTTAAAACATGTCTGGATCTGAAAAAAATATATAATTTACTACACTTACTGTACCTCACATTTAATCATTTAATGAAGTGGATAAATAAATAAAAACAGTGACATGACAAGTAATATAGCCAAAACAATGGATGGTGCTCTATTACTCTCTTTGAACCTCCCAGTGACAAATATAAGTGCTAATAACAATGAACCAAAAACAAGTGTAAATGTGACTTGTATATATAACACTAAATAGTGCAAGAGGTGTAATAAAGCTATAATAAATTAGAGGGATAAACTCACTCAAACCCTTAAAAAGACTATTCCAAAGGTCTTGCCAAATGATTTTCTCCAA
This sequence comes from Ascaphus truei, assembly GCF_040206685.1. NCBI lineage: Eukaryota > Metazoa > Chordata > Amphibia > Anura > Ascaphidae > Ascaphus > Ascaphus truei. The sequence continues at coordinate 156,263,582 of NC_134485.1, read as the reverse complement.
AACGTAAGGGGAGCGGTGGTGGGAACTATGCAAGAAAATAAAAATTTACATAGTGCAATACTGTGATATAAAGGAATACTCAGTGAAAAACAACTTCCAAAAATTCTTACTCATAATGGAGCAGATATTCAAAAGCAATATCCCAATCAGTGACAATGGTGTCTCTGTCTTGGATGTGATGTTTAGGTAGTCCCAGAAGATCTCAGAAAGAGAAAACAGACCATGGTGCAGATAGAATGTTCAAAAACAATTTATATAGTAGCTCTTACAATTAAGGCTAACACATAAGCGAAGTACAGCGAAGTACAGAATACATAGGAGGAGAGACTGTCTTAGTAGCTGGCGAGTCGTAATCTCACCACATTCTCATTAGTCTGTACACCCGCATACGTCACGTCCGACAGCGTCACTTCTGGTTCCGGTTTCTCAGCCGGCAGGACGTCGGAGGATAGCCAGCTCTTCACTCAGCAGATCTCATATGGTGAAGATTTATAGATGATGTTTTCTTCATCTGCTTGTCTAAGTGGGTCAGCATGCAATGTGAATTTTTATTTCATTGCATGGTACCCAACACTGCTCCCCTTACGTTTTGGAGAAAAACAGGTCAAGTAATGCATGTAACATTATTTTAGGGTAATGTGCTTGTTCAAGAGGTTTTAAAGTTTCACTTCCCATTAGCAGAACTTCTGTTCATTCTATTGAAACAAAGGGGCCTGTATCTCGGGAAGCAGGGGGTCCCCAGACCTAAAACCAAAGCGGTTCAGCTCCAGAGACCCCCTGCACATCTACACTATGAATAAAAATGTATTTTAAATGTATTTATTTCTATTCATGTATTTATTTATTTATTTAGATTTATTTATTAATTGTGCTGCTGCTGTGTGTGAATTTTTTTATTGTGGGTAGTTGGGGTGGGTGAAGGGGGTATTAGCCCCAACGGTGGTTGTTTAGGGCTTGCGGGGGGGTAGCGGGTGCACTTAACCCCTTCACGACCGTAGCGGTATTAACTGCTACGGTCGTGAAGGGGTTAAGTGCACCCGCAACCCCCCCGCAAGTCCTAAACTCACACCAAGAGCCAAACATCCCCTTCACCCACCCCCGCTACCCACAATAAAAAAAATTCACGCACAGCTGCCCCACAATTAATAAATAAATCTAAATAAATAAATAAATACATGAAGATAAATAAATATTTATGTATATATATATACAGTATATATATATATATATATATATATATATATATATATATATATATATATATATATATATATATATATATATATATATATATATATATTAGGGTTAGGGTATATATATATATATATATATATATATATATATATATATATATATACATACAGTATATATATAATAACAATCCATATACATATATATACTGTACATATATATATATATATATATATATACAGTATATACACACACATGATGAACCAATATACAAATAAATGTAGAAGGGTTATCAAAACCATACTGTCCTACAAATAACACTTCTCCATACAGACACACTACATTTCAATGAATTTCCTTTAATAATCCTAACAAATCTTACAATCTAAATCAACAAATGACAAAGAAAAACCTCACATTCCAATCAATACATTGCATTTACATTGTATAAATGATGCATAAAATCTATGCACCATATACATTCTGCAAATGAATGTGAACAATATCATTGCAAGCTAAATACAAATACTGTACTACAAACAAGTCAACTATTTTAAGCAATCAAGTAAACAAAAATCAATTAGCAATCATTATTTACATACCTAAACAATTGACAGTCCATCCCGAACAATGAAACAATTAACTAATTCACGCCTCGAGCAGAACAAATCAGCATGTGAAAAAATATACAAAGTACCAACCGGAATACAAACTTTAAAACCAAGGCTAGCCCTGACCTCCCTCAAACACACAATACAATATCAACAATTACATCTATCTAATTTTAAAATACTTTAAACACACATTTAAGCATAGCTGCATAGTCAAATTAATTTAAAACACATGAAAGAAAGCTTTTAAAACAACATCATTTCTTACCCTGTATGTATATATCTCTCTAGACATATATACATATATACATACATACATACATACATACATACATACATACATACATACATACATACGTATATGTATATATCTCTCTAGACATATATACATATATACATACATACATACATACATACAAAGAAATGATATACCACAAAAAAAAATACACATGTTAAAAAAGCTTTTAAAAAAATTAACAAGTTAAATAAAATACATTTCTTTAGTTCACTTGCCATTACTTGCCCCCACCGACTCCCGTTGCGCAGCTTACTCATGAACCAATCCACGAACAGGAACCCATAAAATAAAAAACCATAAAATAATAAACATTAAACTAAAAATCCAAATCAATCCACGGGTCTTCTACTTGTAATCCATCTTTATCTTCATCTGTATTCTTCTTTCTTCTATCTTCTTCCGGGCGGGGCGGGGTCTTCTTTTCATTTGCTGCCACGCCCTGGTCTTCTTTCTTGTCCGGAGGTCCTTCCTCCGCGGCGTCTGGCTTCAAAATGAGACAACATAGGCTTTTAAATGCCAATGACGTCACATTTTCGTCATATGGATCCCACGGCCCTGATTGGGCCGTGAAAACCATTTGTTTTGGCCGATAAAAATAAAAATGATGACGTCACTTAAAGGCAATGAAAGCACAGCCAATCAGAATGGCTTTGCTTCAATTGCCTTTAAGATGACGTCATGAAAAGACACATGGCCACCCTCACATGGTATGATAGCCAATCATAGCGTGGGAACTCCATCCCTACTCTGATTGGCTCTAGTATACCATGTGACAGAGGCTTGGGGGGGAAAAGGATGTGATGTACTACAGCCAATCAGAGTAGGGATGGAGTTCCCACGCTCTGATTGGCTCTAGTCACATGTGACAAGCTTTCAATGACGTCACATCCTTTCTCCCTCCAAGCCTCTGTCACATGGTATACTAGAGCCAATCAGAGTAGGGATGGAGTTCCACGCTCTGATTGGCTATCATACCATGTGAGGCCGGCCATGTTTCTTTTAATGACGTCATCTTAAAGGCAATTGAAGCAAAGCCATTCTGATTGGCTGTGCTTTCATTGCCTTTAAGTGACGTCATAATTTTTATTTTTATCGGCCAAAACACATGGTTTTCACGGCCCAATCAGGGCCGTGGGAACCATATGACGAACATGTGACGTCATAGGCCTTTAAAAGCCTATGTCGTCTCATTTTGAAGCCAGACGCCGAGGAGGAAGGACCTCCGGACAAGAAAGAAGACTAGGTCGTGGCCGAAGATGGAAAGAAGACCCCGCCCCACCTGGAAGAAGATAGAAGAAAGAAGAATACAGATGAAGATGAAGATGGATTACAATTAGAAGACCCGTGGATTGATTTAGATTTTTAGTGTAATGTTTATTATTTTATGTTTTTTTATTTTATGGGTTCCTGTGCCTGTTGGATTGGTTCTTGAGTAAGGTGCGCAACGGGAGTCGTTGGGGGCAAGTAATGGTAAGTGAACTAAAGAAATGTATTTTATTTAACTTGTTAATTTTTTTAAAAGCTTTTTTAACATGTGTATTTTTTTTTGTGGTATATCATTTCTTGCAACTGTATGTATGTATGTATTGTGACAAACAGCTTACTCCGGGGCTCCGCCGCTTGTCCGGGACGGTTAGAACACGGTCTTTTAGGGTAGGTTAAAATGAGGAGGCGTCACGTACTGTTCCTTTAAACAGGCTGGGCCTGGTTTATTCAGTCCCAGGCACTGAGACTGCCACAGTGCATACAACAAAACACATCAAAACAAAAGCTGCTCACCTGAGCGATAACTTAACTTAGATTTCCCTAACTCAGGGTGGAAGTGGCTTTTCCACTTTCCAACAACAAAACAAGGTACTTTTGCAGACTTAGCCAAATGAACAGAACGATTGAACCTGTGTGGGGAAGAGGCTTCTCCCCACTGTGTTCAGCAGCCTTCCAGGCTCTGGAGAAGAGACAAGAGCAACCAGGAAATCAGTCTTACATACCTGATTTCTAATTAGCATGACAGGTGACAGAAATCAGGCAGCCAGACAAACTCTGGTCTGGATCTCTCATCCCTCAGTTCCAGCGCTTGCCAAACTGTGGGATGGAGTGCATGTATTATAAGGCTGCACTCCCAGGCCAGACAGGATAGAAACTGTTCAGTATCCTGGGAGCCCTATATATGGAATTTATTACCATCCCCTGGTTTCTGTCACATATCCTCCCCCCCAGCTCAGACCCCGAGGGATGAGCGACCATGGATATTAGGGAGTGCATCCTTGACAACCCGTCAGCATTGCCATGTTTGTGCCCTGACCTGTGTTCCACAGAAAATTTAAAGGGTTGTAGGCTTAGGAACCACCTGGTCACTCTAGCATTCTTCTCCCTGTTTTGACACATCCAGGTAAGGGGTGCATGATCTGTGACCAACCGGAATTTTCTCCCCAACAGGTAGTATTTGAGCGTCTCTACAGCCCACTTTATTGCGAGACACTCTTTCTCTACTATAGAGTAATTCTTCTCCTGGGGATTTAGTTTCCTACTTAAATAAAGGATGGGGTGTTCCTCACCTTGAGACTCCTGGGAGAGTACCGCCCCCATCCCTACCTCAGATGCGTCGGTTTGGACTACGAACTCTTTGGAGAAGTCAGGTGTAACCAACACTGGTTGGGCACAGAGAGCTTCTTTCAGGCTTCTAAAGGTCTGTTTGGTTTCGGGGACCACTTTACCATAAGCGGTCCTCTTGCTTTTGTGAGGTCGGTTAGTGGGGTTGCCTTAGTTGCAAAATTGGGAATAAACCTTCTATAGTACCTAATTAACCCCAAAAAGGTCCTTACTTGTTTTTTTGTAACTGGCCTTGGCCAACATTGTATCGCCTCCACTTTGAGTGTTTGGGGTTTGAGTAAACCTCTGCCAATAGAATACCCCAGATACTTGGCCTCCTCCAGACCAATGGTGCATTTAGCGGGGTTAGCAGTTAGTCCAGCAGACCGAACTGCGTCGAGCACCGCTTGGACCTTTGGAAGGTGGGATTGCCAATCTTCACTATGGATTACCACATCATCCAGGTAGGCAGCAGCATACCGGGCATGTGGTTTTAAAATTTTATCCATCATTCTTTGGAATGTGGCGGGAGCTCCATGTAAGCCAAAAGGCAGCACCCTATACTGAAAGAGACCATCTGGGGTTGAGAAGGCTGTCTTTTCTTTTGCCCTTTCTGTGAGGGGAACCTGCCAGTACCCTTTTGTTAGGTCTAGGGTTGTGAGATATCGGGCTTTGCCCAGTCTCTCTACAAGTTCATCTACCCTGGGCATAGGATAAGTATCAAATTTTGACACCGCGTTTAGTTTCCGGTAGTCATTACAAAACCTTGTTGTACCATCTGGCTTTGGGACTAAGACTATAGGGCTGTTCCACCCACTTTGGGATTCCTCAATTGCGCCTAGTTTTAGCATTTTTTTAACCTCTAAACTTATAGCCTCTCTTTTGGCCTCTGGGATTCGGTACGGTTTAAGGTTAACTCGGACCCCCGGTTCACAGACTAGGTCATGTTCAATTACGCTAGTTCTACCTGGCTGTGTAGAGAAGATTTCTTTGTTTCTTCTCACTAAATTCTGAACCTCTTGTTTCTGATGAACGGACAGGGTTTCAGCTATGCTAACCTCTGGGTCAGTTTCTTGACTCTCTGACGGACCTGGGGTTACTAGGGTTGACAAGACTTCTCTATCTTTCCAGGGCTTGAGTAGGTTTATATGGTAAATTTGCTCAGGTTTCCTCCTACCTGGCTGTATTACCTTATAATTTACTTCTCCCACTCTTTCCAAGACCTCATATGGCCCATGCCATTTAGCAAGGAATTTACTTTCCACGGTGGGAACCAGAACTAGTACCCTATCACCTGGAAAAAAAATTCTGACCCTAGCACCCTTATTATACGTATTCCTCTGTGCTTCTTGAGCTTTCTCCATGTGTTCCCTCACTATGGGTAGGACTGCAGCAATGCGGTCCTGCATCTGGGCAACATGCTCTATTACACTTCTGTAAGGGGTAACCTCGTGTTCCCAAGTCTCTTTGGCTATATCCAGTAAGCCCCTTGGGTGTCGGCCATACAATAGTTCAAACGGGGAGAAGCCTGTGGATGATTGGGGAACTTCCCTAATGGCAAATAACAGGTACGGTAACAAACAATCCCAGTTTTTCCCATCTTTATCGACCGCCCGCCGTAACATGCTCTTTAAGGTTTTATTGAACCTTTCCACTAAACCATCTGTTTGTGGATGATAGACTGAGGTTCTGAGATGCTTGATTTTTAGGAGTTTACATAACTCTTTTGTTACTTGGGACATAAATGGTGTTCCCTGGTCAGATAGAATCTCTTTAGGAATTCCAACCCGGGAAAACAGAACTACCAACTCTTTTGCTATATTTTTGGCAGAGGTGCTACGTAGGGGAACTGCCTCCGGATATCGGGTAGCATAATCTAATATTACCAATATATGCTGATGTCCCCTAGCAGACTTTATTAGGGGTCCTACTAGATCCATAGCAATCCGGTCAAATGGTACCTCTATTATGGGAAGGGGTACCAATGGGCTGCGGTACGCCTTGAACGGGGCGGTGATCTGACATGCTGGGCATGAGGAACAATAATTCGTAATTTCTGCCAGAACCCCAGGCCAATAGAAGCTTCGGAGAACCTTTTCCTTTGTCTTTTCCACCCCTAGGTGTCCCCCCAATGGATGACTATGTGCGAGGTGTAATACTACGTTACGGAATGTCCGTGGTACCAACAATTGTTTAGTTGTAACTGATTTCCTTTTATCAACCCGATATACTAGGTCGTTCTCTACCTCGAAGTAGGGGTAAGCAAGTGACCTATCTGGTTGGCCAGTAGTACTATTCAGGTCCCGTATATTTCCCCTTGCTACCGCTAACGTGGGGTCCTCCCACTGGGCCTTCTTAAAACTCCCAGGACTGACCTCTAGGTCAGCGAGGGTCTTATCCGGTTCTGGGGTGGTAAGTGTCTGATCAACATCTTGATTTGGGGTATTCCCTACCAAAGTAGTGATGGGGAAGGGAATTTTACAGCACTCCTCCTTTTCCCCCTTCTTATTTGGGCCCTCGTCAACCTCCATTTCTGAAAACGGGAAAGGATTTATTTCTTCTAATACTTCGTTATGGTCCGCTATTGAACTCTGGGCGCTATTCTGAGCGGGGGACCACATTTTTAGAAAATGGGGAAAGTCGGTCCCTATTAACACATCATGTGCCAGTTTGGGTACAATACCCACCTTGAAATCTAAAGAACCAAACTCTGTTTAAAAAAAAACATCAACAGTGGAATATTCATGATTATCCCCATGTATACAACAAATTGCCATTCTTTGTGAACTGTTTCCCTGTTTCTTCTTAATGGGCAAGAGGTATTCGGACACTAGTGTGACCATGCTCCCAGAGTCCAGAAGTGCCCGAACCCTCTTACCATTAACCTTTACAAATGCCCACAGATGGTTATTCAAGGGGTCCTCTGGGCTAGGGCGCATACATTGGGACAACAGCGAATAAGGTTCCACGCTGTTGCATTGCATGGGCTCATCATTTAGTGGGCAGATTTTTGCTGTGTGGCCCCTCTCATGACAATTTACACATTTAGGTACATAGTCTGTGTACCACTTAGAGCCTTTTCCCGGCTCCCCATGTTGGCTATTGCCCTTAGTGTGCGAACCACTGTTGCTGTTGCTGCGTGAAGGTGGTCGCCGCTCTTCAGCTCCCCTTAACCCCGGTACCCTTTTACCGTCTCTGGAAGAGTCCTGGAACCTCGGGTAGTGGGGTTGCTCCACGACTGTGGGTTGCGGGTGCTCTTCTGCTGCATTGTACCTTTCTACGAGGGCCACAAGCTCATCCGCATTGTGGGGGTCACTCCGACTGACCCAACGGCGTAAGGCAGAGGGAAGTTTCCTCAAGAACTGGTCCATGACCAACCGTTCCACGATGTGGCTTGCTGAGTTGATCTCGGGTTGTAGCCACTTCCGGGCGAGGTGGATGAGGTCATACATCTGGCTTCGGGTGGCTTTATCCATCGTGAAGGACCATGCGTGAAACCTTTGGGCGCGAACAGCCGTGGTTACGCCGAGGCGGGCGAGGATCTCGAACTTCAATTTTGCATAGACGTTAGCTTCGGCTGGCTCTAGATCAAAGTAAGCCTTCTGGGGTTCGCCGCTTAGGAAGGGTGCGATTAGACCAGCCCACTCAGCTTCTGGCCATCCCTCTCTCTGTGCCGTGCGTTCAAACGTGAGAAGATAGGCTTCCACATCATCCGAGGGTCCCATCTTCTGAAGGTAGTGGCTTGCCCTGGTCATTTTCGGAACTGGGGCTGCCACTGCCAGTGGAAGGTTACTGATAGTCCGCCTCAGGATCTCGAGTTCCTGCTGTAAGCCCTGAGCGAACCGCTGTTGCTCCTCTCTCAGCAAGCGGTTTGTCTCTTGCTGGTTTGCATTAGTCTCTTGCTGGGCTATTAACAGCTGTCGCTGGGTTTCACTCGCCTGTTGCTGAGCTTCATTCGCGTCTTTCTGGACAGCGACATTGCGTACCAGCGCACTCACCACGTCTTCCATCTTGTTTGGAGAGAGAGAAAAAAAACTTTTTTTTTTTTTTTTTTCTTTAAAGTTCTTTAACCCCCAGACCTTTTAGTGTTCTGCCCGCATTCTCCACCATATGTGACAAACAGCTTACTGCGGGGCTCCGCCGCTTGTCCGGGACGGTTAGAACACGGTCTTTTAGGGTAGGTTAAAATGAGGAGGCGTCACGTACTGTTCCTTTAAACAGGCTGGGCCTGGTTTATTCAGTCCCAGGCACTGAGACTGCCACAGTGCATACAACAAAACACATCAAAACAAAAGCTGCTCACCTGAGCGATAACTTAACTTAGATTTCCCTAACTCAGGGTGGAAGTGGCTTTTCCACTTTCCAACAACAAAACAAGGTACTTTTGCAGACTTAGCCAAATGAACAGAACGATTGAACCTGTGTGGGGAAGAGGCTTCTCCCCACTGTGTTCAGCAGCCTTCCAGGCTCTGGAGAAGAGACAAGAGCAACCAGGAAATCAGTCTTACATACCTGATTTCTAATTAGCATGACAGGTGACAGAAATCAGGCAGCCAGACAAACTCTGGTCTGGATCTCTCATCCCTCAGTTCCAGCGCTTGCCAAACTGTGGGATGGAGTGCATGTATTATAAGGCTGCACTCCCAGGCCAGACAGGATAGAAACTGTTCAGTATCCTGGGAGCCCTATATATGGAATTTATTACCATCCCCTGGTTTCTGTCACAGTATATATGTCTAGAGAGATATATACATACAGGGTAAATGATGTTGTTTTAAAAGCTTTCTTTCATGTGTTTTAAAATAATTTGTCTATGCTGCTATGCTTTATTGTGTGTTTAAAGTATTTTAAAATTAGATAGATGAAATTGTTGATATTTTGTGCTTGTGTTCAGGGTTAGCCTTGGTTTTAAAGTTTGTATTCCGGTTGGTACTTATATTTTTTCACATGCTAAATTGTTCTGCTCCAGGCGTGAATTAGTTAATTGTTTCATTGTTCGGGATGGACTGTTAATTGTTTAGGGATGTAAATAATGATTGCTAATTGATTTTTGTTTACTTGATTGCTTAAAATAGTTGACTTGTTTGGAGGTACTGTGTTTGTATTTGGCTTGCAATGATATTGTTCACATTCAATTGCAGAATGTATATGGTGCATAGATTTTATGCATCATTTACTGCACCGACACACTTTATTCGAGCAAATACCCAGTATGTACCTGGCAGATACCTGGAATGCGCCGCTCCTCACCTCTGACAAGCCCCGTTGCGTTTGCCTTCCCAGCCTGGGTTCATGCCTGGCTGACGGGCGGCTGATCTGTTAAATGATAATGATTAGGATTTAATAGGCTGCAATGCTTCGGGTGTCTACCAGATGGCATAAATTCATGAATTGTACTGCAGTATATATATATATACTGTGCAGTATTGCAGCCAGCGGGAATAAAATGCTTTAATCCCTGCCTGGAAAATACCTCAATGCACTCGGGCAGAAAACAGTCACAAACCTCAATACACCCGGGTATACCCGAATTCGTGGGACTAGCCGAGCTCGAATAAAGTGTGTCGCCAGTGTATACAATGTAAATGCAATGTAATAATTGGAATGTGAGGTTTTTCATTGGCATTTTATGATTTAGATTGTAAAATCAGTTAGGATTATTAAAGGAAATTCATTGAAATGTAGTACATATCTGTATATTTCAGAATTCATTTCTGTTCAAAAGATGTCATAGCTGGTTACTTTATGTGTTCTATACAAAGATAATGGCAGTTATGATATATTCTTTGGTTTTGATAATAACTTATGATTATATTCCAGTTACTCTTATGCCTGTAGCATATTTTTATGTGCTATTAAGTCATTGACTATTATCTGCCAAAACTGCTATGCTACTAACATAAACACATTTCATGTTTGTTTGATTTGTTTATCCCTCCATTGTGACTATATATGCTTGAATAGTAGCTTTCTTATGTTATGTTTATTCAATCTGTAATGCCTCTCTAATACACTTTCTAAAAATAACATAGTAGTGAGGTTAAGACACAGCCCATGCGCACGGTACAGCACAGCATCAGAATAAACACTGAGACTGTGACTTCGTCCTACTCTAGGGCAAGCATGCGCAGTGAGATGCTTTGAAGTGTACCAAATAGAAATGCCTGCCATCCTTGTTATGATTCGGCAAGGGGCGCCAGGGACAGACACGGATGACGTCACGGACATGCACACTTGCAACCGTGAGGTCCGCTCTGCCCTTAACATCTTAAGTCTAGGAAAGGAGAGGCTTTAAGATTATTACCACGTGTGCAGTTTTCCGACAGAGCAGTGTAGGCGACAGCCATGGCATCGACGCAGGCTTGTGACGTCATGCGCATGCTCACTGTGTACCTGTGGAACTTATCTGCCAGTACTGCCCTCTCTCATTAGGGTAGGCGTTGATACAGTACACCCCTACCATTGGCCCTCCGGTTATGACGCCCTCATGACACTAAATGTAAGTTTACCATACCCATCTGTATACCCTTTACTCCCTATGTTATTAACTAATTACATCAGGTGCCAACAATCACTGGCCCAATTAAACCCCTTTTTAAGATGCATGTTATCCTGCCTACAGTACCACTCCCAGTAGAAGGCTCAGGCCGAAACGCGTAGGAGCAGGTCTAGTAGGCAGGATCCCCTGTTTTGTCCCCCTCTAGGGACATGCTTACATGCTATGAGCTTTGCTCCTTGTTTCTTCCCCAGATACTGCTGTGTACCTGACTTGAGGTGACGTATTGCTTATGTGCTGCTGCAGGCTAAGGTGCGCCTTTTTGACTGCATTATGTGTGTTTTACATTGAGTCCAATTGACATTGCATTACTTTATATTTATTCCAGATCTAAGGGAGATAGAAGATTGGCTCTAGTACCATGTGACAAGCTTTCAATGACGTCACATCCTTTTTCCCCCCGTGGATTGGTTCGTGAGTAAGCTGAGCAACGGGAGTCGATGGGGGCAAGTAATGGTAAGTGAACTAAAGAAATGTATTTTATTTAACTAGTTAATTTTTTAAAAACCTTTTTTAACATGTGTATTTTTTTTTGTGGTATATCATTTCTTGCCACTGTATGATTTAGATTGTAAGATCAGTTAGGATTATTAAAGGAAATTCATTGTAATGTAGTGTGTCTGTATGGAGAAGTGCTATTTGTAGGACAGTATGGTTTTGATAACCCTTCTACATTTATTTGTATATTGGTTCATCATGTGTGTGTATATACTGTATATATATATATAAATATATATATATATATATATATAAATATATATATACAGTATCTCTCTCTCTCTCTGTATATATATATATATATATATATATATATATATATATATATACTGTATATATAGTTGCATGATGAAACCACTGTACAAATTCATGGGTGAAGTGTGGGTATCGGGCCAGTGTGGCTTAACCCCTTAATTACCTTTGCGGTTATTATCCGATAAGGTGTTTAAGGGGTTAATTGATATCTGAATGTAATTGCAATGTATTGGCAATGTATTTTGTGGACAAGACAAGGATGTTGCTGGCGATGGACACTTCGTATTGATGAGGTCAGTAGTACTTTTTTTATTTTAATATGCTAGTTAATGTTTTTAATAATGGGCAATTAATCTATTATCCCTATCTGGATAATAGTTATTTTGCACATTATTGTACTGTAGCTGTTGGGGGGGTGTATGTATTGAATGTATAGGCCAGGTTTATTTTTTAACATTCAGGGTTTGTTCCGTGGTTCCGCGTGAGACCTCTGGAGACCACCTGTGGTTTCCTCGGGTATCCCACGGGTACCAGGCTGGTGTTTCCACGGGTGACACATGCAGGGATGAAGCTGTGTGGTCCCACTTCTGTGGGGGCACCACCGACCCGTAGTCTGCGGGGATGAAGGTGTGGGGATCTGTAGGTGTGGGGATGATGATGTGTGGTCCCAACTTCTGTGGTGGCACCATGGACCCGTAGTGAGCACCCGTGAGTTACCCAGACCCCCGTGGGAACCACCCGAGGCCCCGCAGACACCTGTGGGTCTGACCCGGGGCTCCCAGACATCCTTGGGCCTACGGTGGGGACCCAATTGTGGCCCACGGTGACCCAAGGAGACCACCTGGGGGCCATGGTGCTGGGGGGACCCACCATCAGGCCTCCAGAACCTGTTTAAAAAGGGCTGTAGGTCTGTCCAGGTGCCCCGCCAGCCCACCGGGGAATCGCGTGGGGCTGCGTTATGAACCCTGTATGTAAAAGAATAAATCATGTATTTATGGGGATGCACAGGGGGTGGGTAATGTATTTAATAAATAGAATGATGTTTATTGTGGGTCACTGTGTTGTTTTTATAGTGGGTACTGGGGGTGGGGGTGGGGTGTTTCCCCAATGGTATGTGGGTAGGCCTCCCTTGTGGGTACTGGGTGAGGGTGGTTAGGCCTCACAGGGGGGGGGGGTTAGTGTGGGAGGGTATGTAGGCATCCCGAGTGGTGGGTGAGGGTGGGTTAATAACCGCTGTGGTGATTAAGGGGTTAGGGGACATTACTTTGGATGTTTTAATTTTTGTGTCTGTTTTGCAGAAGCGGAGGGGCCATGGCAAGGATGGGGGTGGTAACGGTATGTGGGTAGGGGGTGAGGGTGGTTAGACCTCACAGTATGCACATCGGGTCCCCCCCCTCCCCACATTTACATAAACTGCACTCACAGCAACACAGGCAGAGAGATTTAACAGAAACATTAGGGGAGAGGGGGCTTTAAACAGATTACACTCAAGGCAGAGAGATTTAACAGAAACATTAGGGGGGAGGGGGCCTTACACAGATTACACTCAAGGCAGGGAGATTCAGGGGATGTACTGTACTGTATGTTGTTTATTGCAATGCTTCAATGTGTGTACAGTATAATGTTTTTTATAATTAGATAGATGTAATCCTTGGTACTGTAAGGGTTAGCGTTGGTTTTAAATTTTGTATTCTGGTTGGTACTTATATATTGATTTTTGTTTACTTGATTGCTTAAAATAGTTGACTTGTTTGGAGTGATCTGTATTTTGCTTGCAATGATATTGTTCACATTTATTTGCAGAATGTATATGGTGCATAGATTTTATGCATCATAAATACAATGTAAATGCAATGTATTGATTGGAATGTGAGGTTTTTCTTTGTCGTTTGATGATTTAGACTGTAAGATCAGTTAGGATTATTAAAGGAAATTCATTGTAATGTAGTGTGTCTGTATGGAGAAGTGTTATTTGTAGGACAGTATGGTTCATCATGTGTGTGTATATACTGTAACCATGGAGATGACGTGAGTGGGGCTTATTGGTTTAGACTGATATAGTTAAGTCTGACTGTTGTCATTGTGATACTTACAAGTCTTCATTTGCCTACCCACTCCCACTGGTATCTCCAGGGGCAATATTATTTATGTTATTGGATGTAGTTGCTGCGGGTTTGAGCACCCCAACTCTCTACCCATCTAATATCCCAATAAATAAACAATTAATATAGTAACACCTAAAATCTATACCTGTGCTCTAAACAAAGAAAAAACTATACACTCACAAATTATATAACATTAACGTGCTTAACAGACAAAACCACATAAATGTGCAATTGAGGAGGATAAAAACCAGTCCTTGTTTCAAAGTCCAATATGAAATTGATACTATTGTAGGGGGTCTCCGGCTGCTCTCGAAGTGGACTAACCACATCCACAGTGAATCTAGGAGAAAAAGAGAGGAGAGAGCGCACACCCCATAGCGTAAAATAGTAAATTTAATGAGGGGAAGGGGAGAGGGGGGATAAAAATGCACTTACAAAAGTACAAATAAAACAGGCATTGCGTGATATAATCACCACCATCTGGTTACTTGTCTCTGTCCTTATGGTAAAATCCGCTCTCAATGCAGGATGGGCAACGTCCCTGCAGAAGTCTCCAGCAGATTTCCAGGGCCAGTAGAAGTGAATTGTTGATTTGAGAGTCCAAGAAGATTAACTCCGAAATGCCAGGCCTCTGTAACACCAGCGCATGGATCGGTCCACACCAGCGCTCTATGATGACGTAGTGTCAATGCGTCCTACGTGATGACGCTTCCCTGACGCGTTTCGTCACTCTCGGGCAACTTTCTCAAAGGGCAGTATGGAGAGGAGGTGCGGCTTGCATTTAAATACACAATCTGATGCTATTGATTGAAAAGCACGCCTCTCCTCAGCTGGATATATATGCTTTGTTGTAATATTAACCACTTGAATTGGAGAAGATAGACTAAAAGGATTAAACCATAGATACTGAGGATACTCAACCTTGGAAAAGTTATAAACATCTTATAAATTAATTGAATTAATTGTAATAATGACTCTATAAGCTAAATATATATAAAAAATGCAGACAAACCCATTAACCCTAATATATCACATATAAAACATATTACATGTAAAATGAAGATATACATTAAACATTTACAGATATATTAACTGTTACATGAGACCTAAATAGTCTAAATAAAGAAATGAATAAATGAACATTAAATCTAAGTGATATACTAATCGAACTGTATTAGATGATGAATATGTCAGATGGGGTATGAAGAGTATAATTATACATGAACAAGTCATATAAATTGGGAGTGACCATGCCACGAACAAAGCAAGGTGTCAGGAGGGGAGTGTGTTGATATCCACATGAACCTTGGTGTTGAATAAATGTAACAGTGATAATAACACCTGTGATATGATAACGGTCTATTAATCATTATAAAATATTAATGGTGTGTTGATCATTGTAAAATATAATAAATTGATTGCAACTGTGTATTAAACAGTAATTGGACAACTATAATAAAAGAATAAATGAAGATTATTATTATATTAAGTTTATATCCCAGTTTACAAAAAACATAATAACTCAAATCAATAAAACCAAATACCAAATGATGAATGTGTACATGTGTTCATGAATAACTGAATTAAGTATAAGTATAAGACTACAAATAGTGATGATATATACCCTATTTCCTCGATTCTAAGACGCCATCGATTCTAAGACGCACCCTTGATTTAATAAAAAAAATTGGGGAAAAAAACCCCACTATATAAAATGTGCAGAATTTTTATTTTTTTTGAGAGAGAGAGAGAGAGAGAGAAGAGAGAGAGAGAGAAAAGAGAGAGAGAAGAGAGAGGCAGGGGGGAAGAGAGAGGGCGGGGGGGAAGAGAGAGGGCGGGGGGGGAAGAGAGAGGGCGGGGGGGAAGAGAGAGGGCGGGGGGGGAGAGAGAGGGCGGGGGGGGAAGAGAGAGGGTGGGGGGGAAGATAGAGGGCGGGGGGGAAGAGAGAGGGCGGGGGGGAAGAGAGAGGGCAGGGGGGAAGAGAGAGGGCGGGGGGTTAGAGAGAGGGCGGGGGGTTAGAGAGAGGGCGGGGGGGAATAGAGAGGGCGGGGGGGAAGAGAGAGGGCGGGGGGGAAGAGAGAGGGCGGGGGGTTAGAGAGAGGGAGGGGGAGAAGAGAGCGGGAGGGGGGGGAAGAGAGAGGGAGGGGGGGAAGAGAGAGGGAGGGGGGGAAGAGAGAGGGAGGGGGGGAAGAGAGAGGGAGGGGGGGGAAGAGAGAGGGAGGGGGGGGAAGAGAGAGGGGGGGAGAGAGAGGGAGGGGGGGGAGAGAGAGGGAGGGGGGGAAGAGAGAGGGAGGGGGGGAAGAGAGAGGGAGGGGGGGAAGAGAGAGGGAGGGGGGGGAAGAGAGAGGGAGGTGGGGGAGAGAGAGGGAGGGGGGGGAAGAGAGAGGGAGGGGGGGGAGAGAGAGGGGAAGAGAGATGGAGGGGGGGAAGAGAGAGGGAGGGGGGGAAGAGAGAGGGAGGGGGGGAAGAGAGAGGGGGAAGAGAGAGGGAGGGGGGGAAGAGAGAGGGGGAAGAGAGAGGGGGAAGAGAGAGGGGGAAGAGAGAGGGAGGGGGGAAGAGAGAGGGAGGGGGGAAGAGAGAGGGAGGGGGGGAAGAGAGGGAGAGAGAGGGGGAAGAGAGAGAGTTGGGGAAAAAGAGAGGGAGTTGGGGAAAGAGAGGGAGAGTTGGGGGGAAGAGAGGGAGAGTTGGGGGTAAGAGAGGGAGAGAGAGGGGGTAAGAGAGGGAGAGTTGTGGGGGAAGAGAGGGAGAGTTGGGGTGGAAGAGAGGGAGAGTTGGGGGGAAGAGAGGGAGAGTTGGGGGGAAGAGAGGGAGAGAGAGGCAGGAAGAGAGGGAGAGTTGGGGGGAAGAGAGGGAGAGAGAGGGGAAGAGAGAGAGAGGGGGGGTAAGAGAGAGAGAGAGGGGAGAGGGGGGAAGAGGGGAGGGAGGGGAGAGGGAGGGGAGAGGGAGGGGAGAGGGAGGGGAGAGGGAGGGGAGAGGGAGGGGAGAGGGAGGGGAGAGGAGGGAGGGGAGGGGAGAGGAGGGAAGGGAGAGGAGGGAGGGGAGGGGAGAGGAGGGAGGGGAGAGGATGGAGGGGAGGGAGGGGAGAGGAGGGAGGGGAGGGAGGGGAGAGGAGGGAGGGGAGGGAGGGGAGGGGGTTGGGAGGGGAGGGAGGAGAGTGGAGGGGAGGGGAGGAAGGGGAGGGAGGGGAGGTTAGAGGGGGAAGAGGGGAGAGGGGGGAGGGAGAGATGGGGAAAGTGGGGAGAGAGGGGAATGGGGGAGAGGAGGGGGATGGGGGAGAGGAGGGGGATGGGGGAGAGGAGGGGGATGGGGGAGAGGAGGGGAATGGGGAGAGGAGGGGAATGGGGAGGGGAGAGGAATGGGGGAGGAGGGGAATGGGAGAGAAGGGCGAGAGAGATTGGAGGGAAGGGGAGAGAATGAAAGTCACACACACACACACACACACACACACACACACACACACACACACACACACACACACACACACACACACACACACACACACACACACACACACACACACACACACACACACACACACACACACACAGAGACAGACACACAGAGACAGACACATACACACACACACACACAGAGAGAGACACACACATACTGTACACAGAGAGAGAAAAACACACAGAGACAGACACAGGGAGGGGTGGCTTGGGAGGCCGGCAGCACAGCTGTGAATAGCAGAGGCAGACAGAGGGAACGTGAGGCATGCAGCAGCCACACACTGCTGAATGAATCTCTCCTGTGTGGGGGCGGCACTTCCAACGAGCAGAGCGGGGGAGGAGGGGGGCTTGTGGTGCATGCAGCCGAACATACACTGCTCCTTTGGGGCAGAGCACTTGGAGCAAGGGGGAGGGGAGGCTTGTGGTGCCGGCAGCACAGCTGTGAGTAGCAGAGGCAGACAGAGGGCTTTTGGGGCATGCAGCCACACACTGCTGAATCAATCTCTCCTGTGTGGGGGCGGTAATTCCAGCAAGGGGGGGGGAAGCACGGGGCATGCAGCTGAATATACACTGCTCCTTTGGGGACCGGCACTTGGAGCAAGCTAGGGGGGAGCGCGGGGCATGCAGCCGAACAAACACTGCTCCTTTGGGGACCGGCACTTGGAGGGAGGGGGGGTTTGGTGGCGAGTCGCGGTGCATACAGCAGGACACACTGCTCCTTCTGTGTGGGGGCGGGTGGCAGAAACACAGGGCAAACGCTGAAAGCGGCTGTGGCTTCTTCTGCAGCGCCCCCTGGCTGTTTTTTTGGTGTGTTTTTTTCAATACATCGATTCTAGGACGCAGTCCCTATTTCAGCCATGTGAAAAAGGGAAAAAAAGTGCGTCTTAGACTCGAGGAAATACGGTATGTGAATGTTTACATAATGTGGTGGATCAACAAATTGAGGGCCCAAATACATGTATTGAAGATAATATAACCACAATATCTAATATGACTATTACTAGAACTGGAGTCCCAGCCAAGAGGAGAGATGGCAGAGAGACCAAGACAATGGATGACAAACAGCAGCAGAGAAAGTGAGGACAGGAAGCAAAGTCCAGGACCCATTAGACAAATGTACTGACATCTAAGCATTCATTGAGTCCACTCGGGCTAAGAGTGCCCAACTGGTGGATCCAGAATGTTTCCCGTCTGCAGAGGCTCTTGAAACGATCTCCTCCCAGAGCACAAGGAGTCTCAATCCCCATCATTTTCATCGTCTTAGGATCCTGAAGATGATGCGATTTGAAGTGTCGGGAAAGACAATGGGAATTGAGACCTTTGATGACATTTCTCCTGTGCTCAAGGAAACGAGTGCCAAGGGTTCTGGTCGTGCGTCCAATATATTTATGGCCGCAACCACACTGTATCATATAGACCACATAAGTGCTCAAGCAATTAATAAAACTTTTAATAGAATGTGTGGTACCTCTGCTCTGGGAACAAAATTGTGTCTGCTTAAGAAGATGTCTGCAAGTAATGCATCAACTCCGTCCACATGGATGATTACCTGGTGGACCTATATGGGTCGTGATGTTGGACTGAGTCGAGGACGACCTACGTTTTGTGGGAGCTAGCATGCTCTTAATGTTTCTTGCCTTCCTATACACTACTGTTGCTCTGTCAGGCAGAACAGATCCTAGATGGGGGTCACACTTGAGGATGGGCCAGTGATCATTGAGAATTTTATTAATAGATCCATGAGACTGGTTGTAAGTAGTTATAAACCTCACTTTACACCCATCAGATATTGTAGATTCCACAGGAGTGTCATAACTCAAGCGTACTCTCTGATTCCCTTTCTTTTTAGATTTAGTTAATAGGACCGACCTGTCAAAGGAACTTACCTTGCTGAGGGCTTTGGAAATCAAATCAGGATCATAGCCTTTGGATATGAACTTGGTACCCAATAACTCAGATTGGCTTTCAAATTCTATATCCCTTGTGCAGTTCCTACGTAATCTATGGAACTGCCCCAAAGGGATATTATCGAGCCATTGCTTGTGGTGGTTGCTGGACGCATGAACATAGCTATTAACAGACACAGATTTAAAATGTGTGGTGGTGATAATATTAAAATCTGTGTCTGTACTAAGGACCAAATCAAGAAAGACAGTGGACACCGCATCAATTTCAAATGTGAATTTCAATCCAAGCAGATTATCGTTGAAGGAACTCAAGATACCAGATAGAACAGACTCTTCACCATCCCAAATAACAAGGATATCATCTATGAAACGACCATAGTATACGAGACCTGCCCCAAGAAGGGTATTCAGCCACACGGAGGATTCCTCCCAAAAAGAAGAGGTTCGCGTAGCTGGGAGCGAATCTCATACCCATGGCCGTTCCACAGATTTGCAGGTGATAATTATCTTCAAATAAAAAATAATTGTGAGTAAGGATAAAGTGAATACTCTGCAAAATAAAGTGCTTGTGTTTTTCTGGAAATGATAAATCCGTGTCCAGCCAATATTTGATGGCTTCTAACCCCCTGGCATGCTCAATACAGGTATAAAGTTATGTAAAATCACATGTAGCCCACAGATAAGTGGATTTCCACTTAATGTCAGAGGTGGAGTCGATGACATGGAGTGTATCCCTAATATGGGACCTGAGCTTTGCTACAAAGGGATGGAGAAAATAATCAACATACTGGGATAGACCCGATGTCATCGACTCCACACCCGACACTATGGGTCTGCCAGGGGGGTTGGACAGGGATTTATGCACCTTAGGTAAGTGATAAAAAATGGGAGTAAGTGGATGTGAGGAAAACAAAAATTTTAATTCTGATTTAGAAATAATACCATCACCCAGTGCAGTGGTAAGGAGTTCCTTCAACAATAACTGATAAGTGTCCACTGGATCAGACTCCAACAAGGTGTAGGAGGCCGAGTCACCCAAGAGTCTGTGTGCCTCCAATAGATACGCAGATAGGTCCTGGATGACTATGCCCCCGCCCTTGTTGGCCTGTCGAATAACCACATCGTGATTTGCCTTTAGCTTGCACAATGCGTCCAGCTCACCTCTGGATAAATTGTGTTTAAGTTTAGTTGGTTTGGCACACAATGACTCAAAGTCCTTAAGAACCAAATTATAGAACGTGTCCACAAATCCTCCCTTTGATTGGTATGGGAAGAAGACTGACCTTGGTTTGAAAGGTGAGTTCATGATAATCAAATCTTCATCTAAGTCTACCCCCGCAGACCCGGTTGGATGAATGGACAGTTCAAATTCGTCAATTGAGGCTTGTGATCCCGGTATTGAGTCCGACTCTCTCAGCAGTGAAGTAAGTGCATCAATGCAGACTGTTTCCTGTGAATTGAAAGTTACAACAGGATTAGTGGATTTAATATTATTGTCCTGGATATTGAAATTTGTATTTAAAGTAATTTTTCTAATAAAATTATTCAGATCAATGAACAACTGAAATAAATTAGGGCCCGTATTAGGAGCAAAAGAAAGACCCCTCTCTAATAAAGACTTGTCATAGTCTGTTAATACAGTAGTTGAGAGGTTGAATACACTACTAGTCTCAGATGGTATGGCTAGTCTTCTTCTGTTTTCCTTCTTCCTCTGGACAATTCTGCCTGCCCTAACTCCTCTGCCCCTCTTTTTCCCTGACCCGAAGGTCTGTTCGGGGCCTCTCGGTCCCAAAGAAGGTAATGTTTGTCTGGATCTCTCCCCCTCCCCTTCCCCTCCTGTCTCGGAGCCTCATGTCTAAAAAATGAGTGGACCTATGTGTAGTATTGGGTTCTTTGGATCTGGCCTCTCTGCCAGTATCAGCTGACACCTCATTCACATCTCGCACATCAGGGCCATCAGATCCTCCTATATGGTCCCCGGGAAGAGGCTCCACCTCGAGGACCTTGTAGCCCCCATTAGTGTGAAATTGTTGGGGGCCACCGAAGGAACCCTGGGCTTCCTGCTGTACCGCATGACAAGAAGGGGTGTGGCTGGATGTATCCCTGGATCGGTAGGGGCCTCCACCTCGTGTACGTGAACCTGAGCTATACCTCCCTCCCCTCCTGTGATTGTAATTCTGTGTCCGTTTCCAGACCCTCACTTTATTCGTGGCATAATCCTCCTTATCACGATTGAGTTTGATATCTTTCCTATCAATAACCTCCTTTTCAAACGTAATAACTCTCTTACTTGTTTTCTCATCATACTCTTTGAATTCCTCATTATCACAATATGGTTTTAGTGTAACCTGAATCTTCTCAATCTCTATCTCCAATTCTTTAACTTTCATGTCTCTAAAATCAATTAAAAGTTTCATCAATGAAAATGAACACCTGTCTAGTGTTTCATTCCATTCCCTGGTAAAATCAGCATTTGTTTCAAATGCAGGGGACTTAGTCACCCTTAGACCTCTAGGGATGATCTTACGGTCTATATAATCTTGTAAGGAACAAGCGTCCCACCAATGTCTCATCTCATCTTCATTAGTGTTTCTAATGTAAAAAAGTTACCCTTAATATCAAATTTCTTTTCAGTATCTAATATATTATCAACAACTGGTGAAGGGATGAGTCCACTCCTTCTGGAATACCTCTCTTTGGCTGATTGCATAATATTGAAGTGCAGTGAATGCTAGAAAAACTCTTTTAAAACCAGGGCTGCTGCTTGAGGGTTAATTTATGAAAACAAACAAAGGAAAAGGGCAGCGCCTCTGATTCTTAATGATATATAAATCTCAAAAAGTGTTACTAGTGAATATATGTTCATGAAAATAATCAATTCAAAAAAGAACATAAATGAAAATAAAAATTAAAATAAAATTGATATCCC
This sequence comes from Ascaphus truei, assembly GCF_040206685.1. Classification (NCBI taxonomy): domain Eukaryota; kingdom Metazoa; phylum Chordata; class Amphibia; order Anura; family Ascaphidae; genus Ascaphus; species Ascaphus truei. The sequence goes on along the minus strand of NC_134485.1, from coordinate 156,241,191 downwards.
AATAAATAAACAATTAATATAGTAACACCTAAAATCTATACCTGTGCTCTATACAAAGAAAAAACTATACACTCACAAATGATATAACATTAACGTGCTTAACAGACAAAACCACATAAATGTGCAATTGAGGAGGATAAAAACCAGTCCTTGTTTCAAAGTCCAATATGAAATTGATGCTATTGTAGGGGGTCTCCGGCTGCTCTCGTAGTGGACTAACCACATCCACAGTGAATCTAGGAGAAAAAGAGAGGAGAGAGCGCACGCCCCATAGCGTAAAATAGTAAATTTAATGAGGGGAAGGGGGGATAAAAATGCACTTAAAAAAGTACAAATAAAACAGGCATTGCGTGATATAATCACCACCATCCGGTTACTTGTCTCTGTCCTTATGGTGAAATCCGCTCTCAATGCAGGATGGGCAACATCCCTGCAGAAGTCTCCAGCAGATTTCCAGGGCCAGTAGAAGTGAATCGTTGATTTGAGAGTCCATGATGGTTAACTCCAAAATGCCAGGCCTCTGTAACACCAGCGCATGGATCGGTCCACACCAGAGCTCTATGATGACGTAGTGTCAATGCGTCCTACGTGATGACGCTTCCCTGATGCGTTTCGTCACTCTCGGGCAACTTTCTCAAAGGGTAGTATGGAGAGGAGGTGCGGCTTGCATTTAAATACACAATCTGATTCTATTGATTGAAAAGCACGCCTCTCCTCAGCTGGAAGGTGCTAAGCGCTGATTGTAATGTTATTAACAGTTAAAAAACAAAATATGCCTTGTTGTAATATTAACCACTTGAATTGGAGAAGATAGACTAAAAGGATTAAACCATAGATATTGAGGATTCTCAACCTTGGAAAAGTTATAAACATCTTATAAATTAATTGAATTAATTGTAATAATGACTCTATAAGCTAAAAATATATAAAAAATGCAGACAAACCCATTAACCCTATTATATCACATATAAAACATATTACATGTAAAATGAAGATATACATTAAACATTTACAGATATATTAACCGCTTTGGTTTTAGGTCTGGGGACCCCCTGCTCCCCGAGATACAGGCCCCTTTAGGGGGTGCCGGTATCCCTCTGCTTGGTTTAAATGCCGCGGTCACGTGATCGGGACCATAATCGCAGAGGGATACCGGCACCTCATAAAGGGGCTTTATCTCGGGAAGCAGGGGGTCCCCGGACCTGAAACCAACGCGGTAAAGCTCCGGAGACCCCCTGCACATCTACACTATGAATAAAAATGTATTTTAAATGTATTTATTTATATTCATGTATTTATTTATTTATTTATTTAGATTTATTTATTTATTGTGCTGCTGCTATGTGTGAATTTTTTTTATTGTGGGTAGTGGGTAGTGGGTAGTGGGTGTGGGTGTGGGTGTGGTTATTTACACGGGATCCCCCTCCCCACATTTACATACAGTACACTGCACTCAGAAACACAGGCAGGGAGATTTAACCGACACAATAGGGGGAGGGGGGCTTACAGAGATTAGTCAAAGCAGGGAAGTTTAGCAGACACAATAGGTTTTTTTTTACATAGATTACAGTCAAGGCAGGGAAGTTTAACACACACAATAGGGGGAGGGGGTCTTACACAGGTTACAGTCAAGGCAGGGAGGTTTAACACACACATTAAAAATATGTATTTAATGTATTTATTGTTTATTCTGCCTTAACCCTTCATTGCCTTAGTGGCTATCAGCTATGGTAATGAAGCAGCATTTCTGTATTTTTAATAATATTGTGCAGGAGCAAGGGGTCCCCTGAGCATTAATTTCTGGCTCAGGGAACCCCCTGCTCACTGTACAATTTTATTAAAAATACAGAAATGCTGCTTCATTACCATAGCACATAGCCGCAAAGGTAAAGAACGATTCTTTATTGATGTGTGTGTTTTATTCATACTGTAGATGTGCAGAGGGTCTCCGGAGCAGAAATGTTTTTGTTTTAGGTCCGGGGACCCCCTGCTCCCCGAGATACAGGCCCTTTTAGGGGGTGCCGGTATCCCTCTGCTTTGTTTACATGTTTCGGTCACGTGATCGGGACCTTTAAATGCAGAGGGATACCGGCATTTCATAAAGGGGGCTGTATCTCAGGAAGCAGGGGGTCCCCGGACCTGAAACCAACGAGGTTCAGCTCCGGAGACCCCCTGAACATCTACACTATGAATAAAAATGTATTTTAAATGTATTTATTTATATTCATTTATTTATTTATTTAGATTTATTTATTTATTTTTTGTGCTGCTGCTGTGTGTGAGTTTTATTTATTGTGGGTAGCGGGGGTGGGTGAAGGGGGTATTAGCCCCAATGGTGGTTGTTTAGGGCTTGCGGGGGGGGTAGCGGTAGGGGTTAACCCCTTCATGACCGTAGCGGTATTAACTGCTACGGTCGTGAAGGGGTTAAGTGCACCCGTAACCCCCCCGCACGTCCTAAACTCACACCAATGGCCAAATACCCCCTTCACCCACCCCTGCTACCCACAATAAAGCCGACACGGTGGGTTAACCCCTTCATTGCCTTAGCAGCTATCAGCTATGGTAATGAAGCAGCATTTCTGTATTTTTAATAATATTGTGCAGGAGCAGGGGGTCCCCTGAGCATTAATTTCTGGCTCAGGGAACCCCCTGCTCACTGTAAAATATTATTAAAATACAGAAATGCTACTTCGTTACCATAGCACATAGCCGCTAAGGTAAGGAACGAGTGTTTATTTATATATGTGTTTTATTTATACTGTACATGTGCAGAGGGTCTCCGGAGCAGAAACGTTTTTGTTTTAGGTCCGGGGACCCCCTGCTTCCCGAGATACAGGCCCCTTTAGGGGGTGCCGGTATCCCTCTGCTTGGTTTACATGTCGTGGTCACGTGATGGGACCTTTAAATGCAGAGGGATACCGGCATCTCATAAAGGGGGCTGTATCTCGGGAAGCAGGGGGTCCCCGGACCTGAAACCAACGCGGTTCAGCTTCGGAGACCCCCTGCACATCTACACTATGAATACAAATGTATTTTAAATAATTTTTTATGTGCCGATGTTTGCGCAGAGAGAGCAGCGGTACTCTCTTTGCTGCAAACACATCTCGCCAGGGGACGGCCTATAGTATCATTGATGTGCATATACAGTACTGTATGTGTATGTTAGGGGTTATAGGGGTTGTTGTTATACAGTATATACTGTATATATACAGTATATACTGCATTACAATTCATGAATTTCTCGGCTTCAAAGACAACAGCTCGCAAACGCCCACATGCGTTTTTACACGGCATTGCAGTATTGCAGCCAGCGGGAATAAAATGCTTAAATCACGGGCGCGATATAACGCTTGTGACAAACGGCTTACTCCGGGGCTCCGCCGTCTGTCCGGGACTGTTAGAACACGGTCTTTTAGGGTAGGTTAAATGATGAGACGTCACGTACTGTTCCTTTAAACAGGCTATGCCTGGTTTATTCAGTCCCAGGCACTGAGACTGCCACAGTTTAAACAGAAAACAAAGCCAAACAAAAAGCTGCTCGTCTGAGCGATAACTTAAACTTAGATGTCCCTGACTCAGAGTTGGAAGTGGCTTGTCCACTTCCACCAACAAAATAAGTACCTTTGCAGTCTTTAGACAAACTAACAGAATGAATGAAGCGATTTGGAAAAGAGGCTTTCTCACCCCTCTGCAGTTCAGCAGCCTTCCAGGCTCTTGGGCGGGGCCCAGAGGAAACAGGAAACAGGTCTTATATACCTGAACTCTAATCAGCATGACAGGTGACAGAAAACAGGCAGCAGACAAACTGTGGAATGGAGTGCCTGTACCACGAGGCTGCCCTGTTCAGCTTAGACAGGACAGAAACTGTTCAGTATCCTGGGAGCCCTGTATATGGAGTTTATTACCAACCCCTGGTTTCTGTCACATATCCTCCCCCCCAGCTCAGACCTCGAGGGGTGAGTGACCATGGATATTAGGGAGTGCATCCTTGACAACCCGTCGGCATTGCCATGTTTGTGCCCCGACCTGTGTTCCACAGAAAATTTAAAGGGCTGTAGGCTTAGGAACCACCTGGTCACCCTAGCGTTCTTCTCCCTATTTTGACACATCCAGGTAAGGGGTGCATGATCTGTGACCAATCGGAACTTTCTCCCCAACAGATAATACTTGAGTGTCTCTACAGCCCACTTTATTGCGAGACACTCTTTCTCGACTATGGAGTAATTTTTCTCCTGGGGATTTAGTTTCCTACTTAAGTAAAGGATGGGGTGCTCCTCCCCTTGAGACTCCTGGGAGAGTACCGCCCCCAGCCCTACCTCAGATGCGTCGGTTTGGACTACGAACTCTTTGGAGAAGTCAGGTGTGACCAACACTGGTTGGGCACAGAGAGCTTCTTTCAGGCTTCTAAAGGCCTGTTCGGCTTCGGGGGACCACTTTACCATTAGCGGTCCTCTTGCTTTTGTGAGGTCGGTTAGTGGGGTTGCCTTAGTTGCAAAATTGGGAATAAACCTCCTATAGTAGCCAATTAACCCCAAAAAGGTCCTTACTTGTTTTTTTGTGACTGGCCTTGGCCAATTTTGTATCGCCTCTACTTTGAGTGTTTGTGGTTTGAGTAACCCTCTACCAATAGAATACCCCAGATACTTGGCCTCCTCCAGACCAATAGTGCATTTAGCGGGGTTAGCAGTTAGTCCAGCAGACCGAACTGCGTCGAGCACAGCTTGGACCTTTGGAAGGTGGGACTGCCAATCTTCACTATGGATTACCACATCATCCAGGTAGACGGCAGCGTACCGAACGTGTGGTTTTAAAATTTTATCCATCATTCTTTGGAATGTTGCGGGAGCTCCATGTAAGCCAAAAGGCAGCACCTTATATTGAAAGAGGCCGTCTGGGGTTGAGAAGGCTGTTTTTTCTTTTGCCCTTTCTGTGAGGGGAACCTGCCAGTACCCTTTTGTTAGGTCTAGGGTTGTGAGATATCGGGCTTTGCCCAGTCTCTCTACAAGTTCATCCACCCTGGGCATAGGATAAGTATCAAATTTTGACACCGTGTTTAGTTTCCGGTAGTCATTACAAAACCTTGTTGTACCGTCTGGCTTTGGGACTAAAACTATAGGGCTGTTCCACCCACTTTGGGATTCCTCAATTACGCCTAGTTTTAGCATTTTTTTAACCTCTAAACTTATAGCCTCTCTCTTGGCCTCTGGGATTCGGTACGGTTTAAGGTTAACTCGGACCCCCGGTTCAGAGACTATGTCATGTTTAATTACGTTAGTTTTACCTGGCTGTGTAGAGAAGATTTCTTTGTTCCTTCTCACTAAACTCTGGACCTCTCGTTTCTGATGCACGGACAGTGTTTCAGCTATGCTAACCTCTGGGTCAGTTTCTTGATTCTCTGACGGACCTGGGGGTACTAGGGTTAACAAGACCTCTCTATCTTTCCAGGGCTTGAGTAGGTTTATATGGTAAATTTGCTCAGGTTTCCTCCTACCTGGCTGCCTTACCCTATAATTTACTTCTCCCACTCTTTCCAAGACCTCATATGGCCCATGCCATTTAGCAAGGAATTTACTCTCCACGGTGGGAACCAGAACTAGTACCCTATCACCTGGAGAAAAAATTCTGACCCTAGCACCCTTATTATACGTATTCCTTTGTGCTTCTTGAGCTTTCTCCATGTGTTCCCTCACTATGGGTAGGACTGCAGCAATGCGGTCCTGCATTTGGGCAACATGCTCTATTACACTTCTGTAAGGGGTAACCTCGTGTTCCCAAGTTTCTTTGGCTATATCCAGTAAGCCCCTTGGATGTCGGCCATACAATAGTTCAAACGGGGAGAAGCCTGTGGATGACTGGGGAACTTCCCTAATGGCAAATAACAGGTATGGTAACAAACAGTCCCAGTTTTTCCCATCCTTATCGACCGCCCGGCGTAACATGCTCTTTAAGGTTTTATTGAACCTTTCCACTAAACCATCTGTTTGTGGATGATAGACTGAGGTTCTGAGATGCTTGATTTTTAGGAGTTTACATAGCTCTTTTGTTACTTGGGACATAAATGGTGTTCCCTGGTCAGATAAGATCTCTTTAGGAATTCCGACCCGGGAAAACAGAAGTACTAACTCTTTTGCTATGTTTTTAGCAGAGGTGCTACGTAGGGGAACTGCCTCCGGATATCGGGTAGCATAATCTAATATTACCAATATATGCTGATGTCCCCTAGCAGACTTTATTAGGGGTCCTACTAGATCCATAGCAATCCGGTCAAATGGTACCTCTATTATGGGAAGGGGTACCAATGGGCTGCGGTATGCTTTGAACGGGGCGGTGATCTGACATTCTGGGCATGAGGAACAATAGTTTGTAATTTCTGCCAGAACCCCAGGCCAATAAAAGCTTCGGAGAACCTTTTCTTTTGTCTTTTCCACCCCTAGGTGTCCCCCCAATGGATGACTATGTGCGAGGTGTAATACTACGTTACGGAATGTCCGTGGTACCAACAATTGTTTAGTTGTAACTGATTTTCTTTTATCAACCCGATATACTAGGTCGTTCTCTACCTCGAAGTAGGGGTAAGCAAGTGACCTATCTGGTTGGCCATGAGTACTATTCTGGTCCCGTATATTTCCCCTTGCTACCGCTAATGTGGGGTCCTCCCACTGGGCCTTCTTAAAACTCCCAGGACTGACCTCTAGGTCAGCGAGGGTCTTATCCTGTACTGGGGTGGTAAGTGCCTGATCAACATCTTGATTTGGGGTATTCCCTACCAAAGTAGTGATGGGGAAGGGAATTTCACAGCACTCCTCCTTTTCCCCTTTCTTATTTGGGCCCTCGTCAACCTCCATTTCTGAAAAAGGGAAAGGATTTGTTTCTTCTAACACTTCGTTATGGTCTGCTATTGAACTCTGGGCGCTATTCTGAGCTGGGGACCACATTTTTAGAAAATGGGGAAAGTCGGTCCCTATTAACACATCATGTGCCAGTTTGGGTACAACACCCACCTTGAAATCTAAAGAACCAAATTCTGTTTAAAAAAAAACATCAACAGTGGAATATTCATGATTATCCCCATGTATACAACAAATTGCCACTCTTTGTGAACTGTTTACCTGTTTCTTCTTAATGGGCAATAGGTATTCGGACACTAGTGTGACCATACTCCCAGAGTCAAGAAGTGCCCGAACCCTCTTACCATTAACCTTTACAAATGCCCACAGATGGTTATTCAAGGGGTCCTCTGGGCTAGGGCCCATACATTGGGACAACAGCGAATAAGGTTCCACGCTGTTGCATTGCATGGGCTCATCATTTAGTGGGCAGATTTTTGCTGTGTGGCCCCTCTCATGACAATTTACACATTTAGGTACATAGTCTGTGTCCCACTTAGAGCCTTTTCCCGGCTCCCCATGTTGGCTATTGCCCTTAGTGTGCGAACCACTGTTGCTGGTGCTGCGTGAAGGTGGTCGCCGCTCTTCAGCTCCCCTTAACCCCGGTACCCTTTTACCGTCTCTGGAAGAGTCCTGGAACCTCGGGTAGTGGGGTTGCTCCACGACTGTGGGTTGCGGGTGCTCTCCTGCTGCATTGTACCTTTCTACGAGGGCCACAAGCTCATCCGCATTGTGGGGGTCACTCCGACTGACCCGATGGCGTAAGGCAGAGGGAAGTTTCCTCAAGAACTGGTCCATGACCAACCGTTCCACGATGTGGCTTGCTGAGTTGATCTCGGGTTGTAGCCACTTCCGGGCGAGGTGGATGAGGTCATACATCTGGCTTCGGGTGGCTTTATCCATCGTGAAGGACCATGCGTGAAACCTTTGGGCGCGAACAGCCGTGGTTACGCCGAGGCGGGCGAGGATCTCGAACTTCAATTTTGCATAGACGTTAGCTTCGGCTGGCTCTAGATCAAAGTAAGCCTTCTGGGGTTCGCCGCTTAGGAAGGGTGCGATTAGACCAGCCCACTCAGCTTCTGGCCATCCCTCTCTCTGTGCCGTGCGTTCAAACGTGAGAAGATAGGCTTCCACATCATCCGAGGGTCCCATCTTCTGAAGGTAGTGGCTTGCCCTGGTCAGTTTCGGAACTGGGGCTGCCGCTGCCAGTGGAAGGTTACTGATAGTCTCCCTCAGGATCTCGAGTTCCTGCTGTAAGCCCTGAGCGAACCGCTGTTGCTCCTCTTTCAGCAAGCGGTTTGTCTCTTGCTGGTTTGCATTCGCCTGTTGCAGGGCTTCATTCGCGTCTCTCTGGACAGCGACATTGCGTACCAGCGCACTCACCACGTCTTCCATCTTGTTTGGAGAGAGAGAAAAAAACCTTTTTTTTTTTTTTTTTTCTTTAAAGTTCTTTAACCCCCAGACCTTTTAGTGTCCTGCCCGCATTCTCCACCATATGTGACAAACGGCTTACTCCGGGGCTCCGCCGTCTGTCCGGGACTGTTAGAACACGGTCTTTTAGGGTAGGTTAAATGATGAGACGTCACGTACTGTTCCTTTAAACAGGCTATGCCTGGTTTATTCAGTCCCAGGCACTGAGACTGCCACAGTTTAAACAGAAAACAAAGCCAAACAAAAAGCTGCTCGTCTGAGCGATAACTTAAACTTAGATGTCCCTGACTCAGAGTTGGAAGTGGCTTGTCCACTTCCACCAACAAAATAAGTACCTTTGCAGTCTTTAGACAAACTAACAGAATGAATGAAGCGATTTGGGAAAGAGGCTTTCTCACCCCTCTGCAGTTCAGCAGCCTTCCAGGCTCTTGGGCGGGGCCCAGAGGAAACAGGAAACAGGTCTTATATACCTGAACTCTAATCAGCATGACAGGTGACAGAAAACAGGCAGCAGACAAACTGTGGAATGGAGTGCCTGTACCACGAGGCTGCCCTGTTCAGCTTAGACAGGACAGAAACTGTTCAGTATCCTGGGAGCCCTGTATATGGAGTTTATTACCAACCCCTGGTTTCTGTAACACGCTATATACCCCTGGAGAAAACGATACAAAACCGCACATCACCGGGATATTCCGAAATTCGCGGAGCTAGCCAAGTAAGATAAAGTTGGTCGGTAGTGTATCACTGGTGCTCACAAAGAATATAGTAAAATAAGATAAAATAAATTAAATAGATATAACCAGATGGTGTATGGCAGATCCAATGATGATCTCAGCAGGTCGTGATCGGATAGGAAATAAAAAAACAAGAAAACATAGTGTAATTCTGTAAACACTCAAAGACAAACTAACAATGACTAACAATGTTGCTGAACCACACAGATGACTGAATAAAAAACATTTAATATATCATAAAAAACATGATTGACAAGAGTACAAATAATTAAGGTCCCAATAGTATCCTGTATATGGCTGAAGTGCCCGCTTACCGGAGCCTAGATGGTAAATAGCAGTGGAAAATCAGAGAGTATCCCCTCCCATAGAACACTGGTACAGCTCCTGCACGCCTCTCTGGCGTCTGCCACGTGTGGCCGTGTGGAATCAGTAGATGGAGTGTCTGTTTACGCTGTCTTTGTGAGCGCCAGTGATACATTTCTAGTTCCATGGTAAGAAAATGTGATACGGGGGTACTGTCCCTCTCCCTCCCTTCTTGGCACACAGGGAGCAGGGAAGTTGCAGCCAGGAGTAGGTTAGTACTTAGTGCCAGTGCACTTTTTAATACTGTCCCAGTCCTCTTCCTACCCTTGGAACTAGTGTTGAGCATAGGAGGGGAGCAGGCCAATACTCTTGAGTGCACTGTCATAAATCAGCTGAACGGAGAAGACATGGAGAAGCTCTGATCTGTAGTCACAATGTCCCTGTTCCCTCTGCATGGGGAGAGAAGAATTTGCTGGCTTCCAGGTGACCCAGCCAATGTCAGCCCTGGCAAGTGAGTCAGTCTGACTGTAACCAGGTCTGCAGTGCCTTGGGAAAGAGGGCAGCGGTTGAGGGCTGCAAATGAAGCTCCTGAAGACCAACTGTAGTCCACCAATAGTTTAAGGGAAGGAATTGAAGACACAGTGGTGAAGCCATTTTTTGTAGTCTCGGACTAAATTGATTACAACTGATTTATAAATATAAATTACGGATCTCTACACAACTTCAGTGATTAGGTTTATATAGGTGAGCACTTAGTTTTTTTCTTTTTGTGTAACTACTGTGACATAGTCACAAGATATTAGACAGCTTTCTGCCCTGTTTTAGGTCAGAAAGTGCAGGAATAGTGCTAAATGATCCATTCCACAGCTTCCATTTACTCAGGCTGGTGGATGGAAAATCCAGGCCATAGCTTACAATGTGTTTAGTTCTCCCTCACCTGCTCTACTAATTACTAGAACAGGTATTTAGAACAGAGAGGATTGCTTTTCACTCTCTCTTAGAGCCTAGAGGCTGGGGCACACTGTTCCCCTGTATCCAATTCGGGGAGCATGCCCCCTTCATGACCTTCGCTGTCCGGAAGCATTGCCTGGACTTTGGGGACTCTGTCCCCCATCTAGCAGTTAAGCTGTGTCTAAAAACTGTGGATATTATTATGCTGTATCTAGTGACCCTAAATGAGAGGGTATTGTTTAAAATGGAGAACCAGGTTTGTTGGCCCAGCAGCAGTTAAAGAGGCATATTCTACTGTGTAGTTAGATCCCTGAAAGGTAAACGGTATGAAGTACTGCTGCGGCAGCTTTTATTCTTACAAATCACCGGCTTTTACCTGGCATGTTCCTGGAATGGCACGCTGTTTACCTGGAGCATGCCGGGCTCCTTTTGCCTTCCCACCCAGGTGCATGCCCGGCTGACGCGCGGTTGATGTGTTAATTGATAATGGTTCAGGATTTACTAGGCTGCAATGCTTCGCGTGTCCGCCAGATGGCATAAATTCATGAATTGTAATGCAGTATATATACAGTATATACAGTACAGTATATACTGTATAACAACAACCCCTATAACCCCTAACATACAGTACTGTACACATACAGTACTGTATATGCACATCAATGATACTATAGGTCGGCGGGGGCGAGATGTGTTTGCAGCAGAGAGAGATCCGCTGCTCTCTCTGCGCAAACATCGGCACATTAAAAAATATTTAAAATACATTTTTATTCATAGTGTAGATGTGCAGGGGGTCTCCGAAGCTGAACCGCGTTGGTTTCAGGTCCGGGGACCCCCTGCTTCCCGAGATACAGCCCCCTTTATGAGATGCCGGTATCCCTCTGTATTTAATGGTCCCGATCACGTGACCGCGGCATGTAAAGAAAGCAGAGGGATACTGGCACCCCCTAAAGGGGCCTGTATCTCGGGGTTCAGGGGGTCCCCGGACCTAAAACAAAAACGTTTCTGCTCCGGAGACCCTCTGCACATGTACAGTATAAATAAAACACATATATATGTAGCCATACATAATAATGGACTGCAGACATCTTCCCTGTTGGCAGTAAGTCCTGGTAAGTACAGGCCTGCCAGCAGTAGTTATGGAGGTTTTCCCTCACACCCTGGTGAGGTGCCCTGTGTATGGATGGGAGTGGCTACATGCTCTGAGTCCCTGTAGAGTGACATCAGAGATGTGCCTGCCCCCTGAGGTATAAAGGGCACAACACTGTCAGTTAGTTGTTGTTGAAAAGCAGTGATTGCCGTTGTTGCACCAGGAGTGCAATAAAGTTTCATGACCCTTGTGCTGTAACTAGTGGCACGAATATTCTAATCAAGCCTTCTAGGCCACACTGTGTCCAGGGACCTGGCACAGGGGTGATCTCCCTAAAGCGGGATAATCAGGATTCCTGTTACTTGCAGGTGCACCACCATACACGATCACGTAATGGGGACCGGTTAGACCACACAGGCCAATGTGAGATTGGGGGGGTCAGTCAAGGGGGTCCACCCGTTACATTTGGAGGCGCTGCTGAGATACCTGTCAACAGGACAGGCTTTTGCTAGGCACACAATAGGAAACAGGGAGAGTGTCTGCTGCCACTTTGTGCTGCGTGGGACGGAACCAGGGGTAGTCAGGGAGCTGCTGGAGCTGCAGGCCGCAACAACGCCTTGGGATCCTGCTCGGGGTTAGTGAGTCTGGAGCAGGAGGCTATTGCTGTTCTAGTCACCTTGAGGTAGCGCTAGCGGGTGACGCCTGAAGGGATAAACTGGTAACTTATTGCAGGAAATCTGGAAGGGTCCGCACTAGGCTAGCCAACAGTAGGTAGACGCCCAAAGTACTGCATGGAAGAGCCAGAGTACTCTAGTCTCCATTCCTGATCACTTACCAAGGAGCACAGACTGGAGGAAAGCGATACAGTAGACACAGAAAGAGTGAGCCTAGCCTGAGGTAGTGCAAACACGAGTCAGATCTACGTTAGGTACACAAGGTGGTGCATTAAGGCATGTTTATTGTACTGATGTGGTAGTTGCCCCGCAGAGCGGAGCTCCATGTACAAAAACCCCGTATTCAAAGATCGAGAAAGAACCGCAAGAATGGAGGATCTGCACAGCGCAGAAGGTCCAGGATGGCGGACATGCCGAGAGAGAACCGTCAGAATGGAGGATCTGCACAGATCAGAAGGTCCAGGATGGCGATTAGAGGAAGAACACGCATATGATCTGTGCGAAGAAGAAGAACAAGCTACAGAAGAGACTTTTGTGAGCCTGTTGTGGAATGGCGTGAAAGCCGTGGCTGCGCCATGTTTGTCCTGTCTATGCTCTCGGGAAAGTACCCTCGAGGCTAGTGAGGACGACAGTGTTGCTGGATGGAAGGAAAGAAATGGACTTTGTTATAATTCAATATACAAACAGCCAAACGCTACCTCAAATGTGACACAGAAAGACAGTACTAATCAAAATGGCGGTTCCCGTGTTCCCGGGACACCGCGTGGGCCAGCTGCAGAAAGTCTTGCAACTTTGCAGTTTGCTAATTGTTGGCCAGGATTGGCGCCAACGCGAAAACTCCACCGTGTTGGGGAGTTTGGCGCGAAAGCTGGAGCCGCGCCCTCATGGAATATGACTCACTCTGCACCTGTGCTGGGTCAGCCTACAAGTCTATGAGACATCCCCCTAGTTTCAACCAGGGGGAGTGGTTTGCAGTTCCACCGGATGCTGATGGAGAAACCAGGAGGAGGGGTTGTCAAACCAGCCCCTGCACTCCAGTTGCGAAGAGCCACTGACCAGTATAGACCTCTGAAACGAGTACCTCCTCTGGTGAATATGGCTGGGGTCTCTGAGAAAATGGAACAGAGTCCCTTGATTACTACACATCCTTACTCAGTTCCAGGAGGCTTCCTGATCCTCCGGGTAGAGGGTGTGGAGACGGTGATGTGTCTCTGCCTGCAGTGCAGACTGCCGGGCGGAGCTGTGGGCAATGCGGCCCGATACCAGCATTGTGGACTGCAGTACCTGTGGCCCATGCCGACTTTTGTGCCGGTACAGGCTGTGGAATCCAAAGCCGATGCCCCGATGTTGGCCGCGGAGCTTCCGGGTGTATTGTGGCAGGAGGATGCCGGTCCCGAAGAACAGGGACCCGGACCGGTTCTCAAAAAGGAGAAAACCAGCCATCGGAGGGGTGACCGAAACGGAGCCCATCGCCGGTCTCCTACTGGGATACCCCGCCCGAACGCAAAGCTGGAGTCCTCGGACGAGGAGTGTGCCAGGCTGGCAGATACACAGGACTTAGTGACAGAGTACCATACCAGTGGTACACATTGGCGAGATGCTGTTCCTCGTGGTGTGGAGACACGGAGTCGAGTGTCGCCAATGCCGAGACAACCCGAGTGGTAACTAGCGGTTCGGAAGGAGGGCGATCCACCCCGACACTACGAAATAGTAAGCTAACAGTATACACACACATGATGAACCAATATACAAATAAATGTAGAAGGGTTGTCAAAACCATACTGTCCTACAAATAACACTTCTCCATACAGACACACTACATTACAATGAATTTCCTTTAATAATCCTAACTGATCTTACAGTCTAAATCATCAAATGACAAAGAAAAACCTCACATTCCAATCAATAAATTGCATTTACATTGTATTTATGATGCATAAAATCTATGCACCATATACATTCTGCAAATGAATGTGAACAATATCATTGCAAGCAAAATACAGATAACTCCAAACAAGTCAACTATTTTAACCAATCAAGTCAACAAAAATCAATATATAAGTACCAACCAGAATACAAGGGAGGCCTACCCACATACCGTTGGGGAAACACCACACCCCCACCCCCCCCACCCCCAGTACCCACAATAAAAACAACACAGTGACCCACAATAAACATCATTCTATTTATTAAATACATTACCCACCCCCTGTGCCCCCCCCAGAGGAGAGGAAAGAGAGACAGAAAGTGAGCAGAGGAAAGGATCAGCAAGAGACAGAAAGAGGGACAGGAAGTGAGCAGAGGAGAGGAACAGCAAGAGAGAGGAAGAGGGACAGGAAGTGAGCAGAGGAAAGGGTCAGCAAGAGAGAGAAAGAGGGACAGAAAATGAACAGAAGAGAGGATCAGCAAGAGAGAGAAAGAGGGACAGGAAGTGAGTCGAGGAGAGGATCAGCAAAAAGGTTCTGGAGGCCTGCTGGTGGGTCCCGCCAGCACCATGGCCCCCAGGTGGTCTCCTTTGGGTCACCGTGGGCCACAATTGGGTCCCCACGGTAGGCCCAAGGATGTCTGGGAGCCCCGGGTCAGACCCACAGGTGTCTGCGGGGCCTCGGGTGGTTCCCACGGGGGTCTGGGGAACTCACGGGTGCTCACTATGGGTCCGCAGTGCCCCCACAGAAGTGGGACCACACAGCTTCATCCCCGCAGACTACGGGTCGGCGGTGCCCCCACAGAAGTGGGAACATACAGCTTCATCCCCGCAGACTACGGGTCGGTGGTGCCCCTACAGAAGTGGGACCACACAGCTTCATCCCTGCATGTGTCACCTGTGGAACCACCATCCTGGTACCCGTGGGATAACCGAGGAAACCACAGGTGGTTCAGCTCCGGAGACCCCCTGCACATGTACACTATGAATAAAAATGTATTTTAAATGTATTTATTTATATTCATGTATTTATTTATTTATTTATTTAGATGTATTTATTTATTGTGGTGCTGCTGTGTGTGAATTTTTTTTATTGTGGGTAGTGGGTAGTGGGTGTGGGTGTGGTTATTTACACGGGATCCCCCTCCCCACATTTACATACAGTACACTGCACGCACAGAAACACAGGCAGGGAGATTTAACCGACACAATAGGGGGAGGGGGCTTACACAGATTAGTCAAAGCAGGGAAGTTTAGCAGACACAATAGGGGGAGGGTTTTTTACATAGATTACAGTCAAGGCAGGGAAGTTTAACACACACAATAGGGGGAGGGTTTTTTACATAGATTAGTCAAGGCAGGGAAGTTTAACACACACAATAGGGGGAGGGGGTCTTACACAGGTTACAGTCAAGGCAGGGAGGTTTAACACACACATTAAAAATATGTATTTAATGTATTTATTGTTTATTCTGCCTTAACCCTTCATTGCCTTAGCGGCTTTCAGCTATGGTAATGAAGCAGCATTTCTGTATTTTTAATAATATTGTGCAGGAGCAAGGGGTCCCCTGAGCATTAATTTCTGGCTCAGGGAACCCCCTGCTCACTTTACAATATTATTAAAAATACAGAAATGCTGCTTCATTACCATAGCACATAGCCGCAAAGGTAAAGAACGATTCTTTATTGATGTGTGTGTTTTATTCATACTGTAGATGTGCAGAGGGTCTCCGGAGCAGAAACGTTTTTGTTTTAGGTCCGGGGACCCCCAGCTCCCCGAGATACAGGCCCTTTTAGGGGGTGCCGGTATCCCTCTGCTTTGTTTACATGCCGCGGTCACGTGATCGGGACCATTAAATGCAGAGGGATACCGGCACCCCCTAAAGGGGGCTGTATCTCGGGGAGCAGGGGGTCCCCGGACCTGAAACCAACGCGGTTCAGCTCCGGAGACCCCCTGCACATCTACACTATGAATAAAAATGTATTTTAAATAATTTTTAATGTGCCGATGTTTGCGCAGAGAGTGCAGCGGTTCTCTCTGTGCTGCAAACACATCTCGCTAGGGGACGGCCTATAGTATCATTGATGTGCATATACATTACTGTATGTGTATGTTAGGGGTTATAGGGGTTGTTGTTATACAGTATATACTGTATATATACTGTACAGTATATACTGCATTACAATTCATGAATTTCTCGGCTTCAAAGACAACAGCTCGCAAACGCCCCCATGAGTTTTTACACGGCATTGCAGTATTGCAGCCAGCGGGAATAAAATGCTTAAATCACGGGCGCGATATAACGCTATATACCCCGGGAGAAAACGATACAAAACCGCACATCACCGGGATACTCCAAAATTCGCGGAGCTAGCCAAGTAAGAATAAAGTTGGTCGGTAGTGTATTAACACCACACATGGGTGCTGCAGACTCCACCTGGGTTTATACATTTTTATATTATGGTAATGTATATATGTTGCTGATTTCAAATTTACAGCACCCTCCCCTTCATTCCCCACCCTAAAGATAGTTCCTACAAGCCTGACACCACATGGTCCATTTGTTTACACTGCATAGTAAATCTGACTTGAAATGTCAAGACATGTCAACTGGTCACTTTACAAGCATTCTCTGCTTTGCAAGAGACTTAGACCAAAAGCTTCCTATTTGAATTCAGGCCATGTTTGATAAGACGCCAATAATGTGTACCCATAAAGAAAACCACTGACATTCTTATTTATATATTGTCTTGACCCCTTCAGTATAGTATTTGTAGTAAAATACCCATGTATGTCAAACACAGAAGAGAAACAAAACTTTTACTCTTGCACTCTAAATTTAATTTTAAATTAACTAACATGTCTATAATTTCACAATGAATGGTATTCAGTATCTGGAAATTACCAATAGACAAAGTTAATTCAATGCCAAAGGATAATTAATAGGCTTTAAATAGTGCTTTGGATAGATGCGATTAGGATGTATTTTATGCACAGTGGATTAATTACTTTGGAAATTAGGCGAAATTCTATTGCTTAAATTACCAGGTGATGATGCAAAGTCAAAATGTCCCAGGAAAAAGAACATTTAACAGTGCTTTTCAGGCAGATAACATTTGTAACCATATAACATTTAGAATAAAGACCAGTATATATGTCACAATTTAGTTGAAAAACTTCAATTGCAAATTTGAAAAGAGCAGTACATTATTTTCTTAGTGATACAAATTTCTGGCCATTTTCATTTGGTGACAATGACGAATTAATCCCATAGAAACATGATAAAAGTTTGGCAATCCAGAGTTATGGAACTTTGACCCACATTTATAGAACTCATATTCTAGTCACCTTCTGCTTATCCTTGGACTCTTCGATGATGGAGAGAACTTCAATGCATTGTTCTGTAGGCAACTTCAACCCCATAAATAGGGTTTCTGGTTTTCATTTTATTAAAAATTCAGTGTTTATCAGTGTTAACCATGAAAAATATTGGCACGCATTTAAATATGGTGCTCATTAGTGCACAATTTTTTTATTTCTATTCTTCCCTTGTTTGGCCTTTGTCTCCTACCTCCTCCTCTCTATAGACTGCTCATTCACATCTGCATTTATTTTAGATGCAGCAACGAGTATCCGAACACTTGCTTTTGAAAATCTTGGCAATCTCCTAGTATACTGGACACCTAACAAGCTCCTATTGAACACCCAAAATAACCACAACATATATACAAGCATTTGAGTGTCACAGAGGAGTGCTACTGAGCATGGCAATATATATTTAAAACCAGAGACAGAACATAAAACACAGACAGAGCTCAGTTTTAGCACATCCAGTGATACTCATACACGGTACAGTGCCTATATATATATGTATAAATATCTATTAAGTAAATGGTCTTTTAGTTTAACATTTTTGGCCAAAATTGTTGTAAGCCCCTGAGCCAACTGCACGGCAGACCACAATTCAGGGGTCCCTAACGCTAATATAAATTCTTAATAACCTGTGTAATAACAGGAAGAATGATTTATAGTAAATCTGTCAATATTAGTTGCAAAGTTCTAAGTCTGATTGAAGCCTTTATTAACCTGTACATTACCATTAAAAGCAATCTGTATTAGAGTTGTCACAACCATCCTGCAAGCAAACAAGTTCCCCTGTGTGGAAGATGCTATGGAGTGATCCCTTAACCATTTAAATGTGGGAGGGGGTGAGCTTGACAGATTTACTATAAATCATTCTTCCTGTTATTACACAGGTTATTAAGAATTTATATTAGCGTTAGGGACCCCTGAATTCTGGTCTGCCGTGAAGTTGGCTCAGGGGCTTACTACAATTTTGGCCAAAAAAGTTAAACTAAAAGACCATTTTACTTAATAGATATTTATACATATATATTTAGGCACTGTACCGTGTATGAGTATCACTGGATGTGCTAAAACTGAGCTCTGTCTGTGTTTTATGTTCTGTCTCTGGTTTTAAACAATCTCCCAGTAATGCTGCAACATTTCTGTGACATTTCTGCAAACAGACTAATGGCCCATCGGATTAACACAGCGGGGGTCCCTGGCAGTCTCATTCAGTTTGAATGGGACTGCCATGGACCCCCGCTGTGTTAATCCGATGGGCCATTAGTCTGTCTGCAGACATGTCACAGAAATGTTGCAGCATTACTGGGGTATTGCCCAAGATTTTCCCAGGCAAGTGTTCAGATACTCGTTGCTGCATCAGTAAATGCAGTAGCAAGTTCTGAGATACAGCTGTGAATGACAAGTCTATTAAGACTTTCATCCTCATATTATAGAGGTAAAGAGAACGTTTGCAGAGATAGTGTTAGAACTTGTAGAAAAAGAGGACACACCTTGATGTGGTCTGCAGGCTTACAAATACTTTGGCCAAAGAATTTAACCCTAATTTATGAGAGAAAAACAGATACGTATTTAACTATAAGATTTGTCATGTTGAATGTCGCATTGGGGTTCTCTATCTTTTGTTTATACATTGTCACAAACCCAGTAGCACTCCTTTTTGACATAAATATATATGGTGTGGTGGGTCTGGGTTTTTAGCTTACCGTTGTAAGCTATGGTGTCTGACAGACCCTTATTCAGAAAATGACATGTTCTCTCATCTGCGTTGTGCTACTTTTTCTTATACTTCTTGTTCACCCTTCTCAAATTGTAAGATGACTACAGCGGGGCAAAAATAGTGAATCTTCCCCCCAAATAAATCTCTCTATCTTAAATCTCCCTGGTTATGCATTTTGGTCAGAATGATTAAATCAATTAAGCATTTGCAGCAAACATGGCTGGCTATACAAGTCTAAATGCATAAATAACTGATTTGTATGTAGGGTTATGTGAAAAAGAAAGTACACCCTCTTTGAATTCCATGGTTTTACATATCAGGACATAATAACAATCATCTGTTCCTCAGCAGGTCTTAAAATTAGGTAAATACAACCTCAGATGAACAACAACACATGACATATTACACTGTGTCATGATTTATTTAACAAAAATAAAGCCAAAATGTAGAAGCTACAGTATGTGTGAAAAACTAAGTACACCCTTACTGCTTCCATAGGAATTAAGGATGCTAAGTAGCAGACAGGTGCTGCTAATCCAATGCCCTTGATTAATTGATCATCAGCAAGTGTGACCACCTCTATAAAAGCCGAAGTTTTAACAGTTTGCTGGTCTGGAGCATTCAGGTGTGTGTTAACACAATGCCAAGGAGGAAATACACCAGCAATGATCTTAGAGAAGCAATTGTTGCTGCCCATCAATCTGGGAAGGGTTATAAGGCCATTTCCAAACAATTTAAAGTCCATAATTCTACAGTGAGAAAGATTATTCAAAAGTGGAAAACATTCAAGACAGTTGCCAATCATCCCAAGAGTGGACGTCCCAGCAAATTCACCCCAGGGTCAGACCGTGCAATGCTCAGAGAAATTGCATCTCAGACTCTACAGGCCTCAGTTAGCATGTTAAATGTTAAAGTTTATGACAGTACAATTAGAAAAAGACTGAACAAGTATGGTTTGTTTGGAAGGGTTGCCAGGTGAAAGCCTCTTCTCTCTAAAAGAACATGGCAGCACAGCTTAGGTTTGAAAAGTTGCATCTGAACAAACCACAAGACTTCTGGAACAATGTCCTTTGGACAGACGAGACCAAAGTGGAGATGTTTGGCCATAATGCACAGCGCCACGTTTGTCGAAAACCAAAAACAGCATATCAGCACAAACACCTCATACCAACTGTCAAGCACAGTGATGGAGGGGTGATGATCTGGGCTTGTTTTGCAGCCACAGGACCTGGGAACCTTGCAGTCATTGAGTCGACCATGAACTCCTCTGTATACCAAAGTATTCTAGAGTCAAATGTGAGGCCATCTGTCTTACAGCTAAAGCTTGGCCAAAATTGGGTCATGCAACAGGACAATGTGTAAGGAATCTGCTCCTGGGTTTGGTGGAAACCATTTCCTTACAGAACTGTGCTGTTTACAGACAACCTCCTCACATCCACCTGTGCTGGCAATTACTGCAGTCCTGCCTCGGTGCTCTCTCATTGGAGGAATGCCCTCACACCTCTCTCTCGGGATTGGCCCGCTGGCCTTCTATACTGCTCTCTTACATTGCCTCAGTGCCGAGCATAGTCCTTTGTCATAGGATGTAACTGTGTTTGGCACATGCTATCTGTTTGGCCGTCTTGTTCCTAGTTCCTGTTTCCTGTTCCTGGTTTCTGAGGTCTGCTGCTCTATCTCCATTGCAGAGGCAATGTCCTGGTTCCTGTGATAAAGCAGTGGATCCCCAGCATATCCTTTAGCTCTGTGTTCCCTGAGGCCTGCTGCCTTTCCCATAGCAGAGTCTTGCCTACTGAGTCCTGAGGCTTGCTGCTCTCTCTCCATGCAGAGGCCTGCTTTGGACTCCTGTGCTGAAGCACGGTCTGCCAGTGCTGCCCTGCGGTGTGCCTAGTCCAGCCTGCATCCTCCCTTTGCTGTGACCGGTACCATGGGCCATTCTTGCTCCTCGCGCAGAGGCCACTCCCGTGCTGCTGTTGCTCCTACGTTGAAACAGAGCGCACCTGACTTCCCGTTGCCGAACCCCTTCTTGGATATCGATGTTTCTACTTTCTCCAACCCAGACGCTGGCGTGTCAAAGTATTACCCTGGCCTCTCCAACCTTGACCCTGCTATGAACGACTACGAATTGCGCAATCCTGAACCGGCTTCGTGGTCGAAGGTCGGTGTATTCACATCCCCACCTCAGCCCCGCGGTCTGGTCCCGGTTTGTGGCAAGCACGTCCGTTACACAATGATCCCAAGAACACCAGCAAATCTACAACAGAAAATAATCTGAAAAAGAAAAGAATCAAGGTGTTGCAATGGCCCAGTCAAAGTCCAGACCTCAACCCGTTTGAAATGCTATGGCAAGACCTTAAGGGCCTCATGCAGTAAGCAGCGGAAAAATGCATTAGCCAGTTTAGCAATTAGCCATGTTTTTGGCGTGTTAAACTCGCTTTATGCTGTAAGGGGCAAATCCCTGGCGAATGAATTAGCCACCACCATTTGATAAAATGGCTAGTAACCGGTGGCGAGACGGCTGCCTGGCGAGAAACTGCCAAGAAGCCGTCCCCTGCCGAGATGTGTTTGCAGCAGAGAGAGATCCGCTCCTCTCTCGGCGCAAACATCAGCACATTAAAAATTATTTTGAAAACCATTTTTATTCATAGTGTACATGTGTAGAGGGTCTCCGGAGCTGAACCGCATTGGTTTCAGGTCCGGGGACCCCCTGCTTCCCGAGATACAGGCCCCTTTATGAGGTGCCGGTATCTCTCTGCATTTGAAGGTCCCGATCACGAGACCGCGGAATGTAAACAAAGCAGAGGGATACCGGCACCCCATAAAGGGGCCTATATCTCGGGAAGAAGGGGGTCCCCGAAC
Source organism: Ascaphus truei (assembly GCF_040206685.1). Taxonomy (NCBI): domain Eukaryota; kingdom Metazoa; phylum Chordata; class Amphibia; order Anura; family Ascaphidae; genus Ascaphus; species Ascaphus truei. Next base: position 156,219,254 of record NC_134485.1, on the reverse strand, counting down.
CTAAAACCAAAGCGGTTCAGCTCCGGAGACCCTCTGCACATCTACACTATGAATAAAACGCACATATCAATAAAGACTCGTTCCTTACCTTTGTGGCTATCTGCTATGGTAGCGAAGCAGCATGAATATTTTTTTAATAATACTGTACAGTGAGCAGGGGGTCCCCCGAGCTGAACCGCATAGCTTTGTGGACCAGGGACCCTCTGCTTCCCGAGTTACAGGCCCCGGTATGTGTGATCGGGTGGGCAGTGTCTCCACCATGTTTATAGCGTCCCATACGCTACGTGCCCGCAATAAACATGGTGTCGACACTGTAACAGATGCCCCAAACCGGGGTCTGTAACTCGGGAAGCAGGGGGTCTCTGAGCCACAAATCAATGCGGTTCAGTTAAGGGGACCCCCTGCTCCCGCACAATATTATTAAAATACATTAATGCTGCTTCATTACCATAGCGGATAGCCGCTAAGGCAATCAAGGGGTTAACACATAATAGTATGTTTATTGGGGACAATTGCCCCCAATAAACATAGCAGCAATACACAACATACAATACAGTAATGGGCAACATTACTATTACCCACAAATGGATAATAGTGCAGTTGTCCATTTAAAATACATACTGAACAATAAAGACATTAAACACATAGAGCACTCACCCATGTCTGGCTGCCACGATAAAAGCCATCCTCATCTTCATCCTGCCCATGCCCCATCCGCTTCTGCAAAACAGACACAAGAATAAAAACATCCAATGTAATGTCCCCTAACCCCTTAATCACCATAGCGGGAAATAACCACTACAGTCATTAAGGGGTTAACCCACAATCACCCACATACCCTCCCCCACTAACCCCCCACCCACTGAGGCCTAACCACCCTCACCCACTACCCACAAGGGAGTCCTACCACATACCCTTGGGGCCAATACCCCCTCCCACCAGCACATACAGTACAATAATGTGCCAAATAACTATTATCCACATAGGGATAATACATTATTTGGCCATTATTAAACACTTTATCTAGCATAGTAAAATAAAGAAAAATCTACTAACCTCTTCAATAAGAAGGCCCTGTCGCCAGCATCATCCTTGTGGTCCTTTGCCAAAATAATAAATAGCCAATACATTGCAATGCCATTCACATATCAATGAACCCCTTAATCACCTTATCGGGTACTAACCGCAAAGGTAATTAAGGGGTTAAGCCATCCTGGCAATGCCAATACCACTGATCCATAACATCCTCAATGAAATCAAAAGCAAATTCCTAAACAAATCTAATGTAATCATTCCATCTGAAGCATCAAATGCCAATCCATAGTCTCAAATGCCACTTAAAACATTGCATTTACATTGTATACATGCTGCATAAAATGTAAGCTACATGTAGACGCTGCAAATCAATGTTAACAATACAATATTCCAACTAAAATAGCATTACATCACAAGAAGTATACTATGTAATCCAAAAAATTCACCATCAATCAATTAACATACATGAATTACATCCCAAAACAATTAAAATAGCATCCATACCAATTACACAATTAACTATAGCAACCGTTACAGAGAACAAGTTAGCATCATACAAAATAGGACACCAACAATTACAATATACTAAAGCAAGCCTCACCATTACCTACAGTACAGCATAGAAGCCCAAACTTTACATCTCTCTAATTATAAAATACATTTAACACACATCTATGCATAGCAGCATAGCCAAAATCATTTACAATACTGCAAATCAAGCTTTTACAACATTATCATTTCTTACCCTGTATGTATATATCTCTCTAGACATACATACATAGAGTGGCAAGAAATGATGTATCCAAAGCCAGGGTGTGCAGCGCACAGCAGTAATGAAAAGAGCAGGTCTTGCAAAAAATAAGTCCTTTATTGAAAATTCATAGTGATGTGGGACAGCAGCAACCTTCTACTCGTTTCGTTCAGAAGAACTTTATCAAGAAGTATGATTACCTTTAAGATGACGTCTTTAGGATGATTAAAAGAAACATGGCCGGCCTCACATGGTACGGCAGCCAATCAGAGCATGGGAAGTCTATCCCTACTCTGATTAGTTCTAGTACCATGTGACAGGCTGTCAATGACGTCATATCCGTTCTTCCCCAAGCCTCTGTCACATGGTCTACTAGAGCCAATCAGAGTTGGGATGGAGTTCCCACGCACTGATTGGCTGCCGTACCATGTGAGGCCGACCATGTTTCTTTTAATGACGTCATCTTAAAGGCAATTGAAGCAAAGCCATTCTGATTGGCTGTGCTTTCATTGCCTTTAAGTGACGTCATCATTTTTTTTTATCGGCCAAAACACAAATTAGGGCCGTGGGAACCATGACGAAAATGTGACATCATAGGCCTTTATAAGCCTATGTCGTCTCATTTTGAAGCCAGACGCTGAGGAGGAAGGACCTCTGGAGAAGAAAGAAGACCAGGACGTGGCAGCAGACGGGAAGAAGACCCCGGAAGAAGATAGAAGAATACAGATGAAGATGGATTACAACTAGAAGACCCCTGGATTGTCGTGTTTTATTATTTTAATGTTTATTATTTTATGTTTTTTTAATTTATGGGTTCCTGTTCGTGGATTAGTTTGTGAGTAAGCTGATCAACGGGAGTCGGTGAGTGGGTCAAGTAATGGTAAGTTAACTAAAGAAGTGTATTTAATGTAGCTGTGTTTTTTTTTCTTTTTCATGTGTTTATTTTTTTAATTGTACATCATTTCTTGCCACTCTATGTATGTATGTATGTATGTCTAGAGAGATATATACATACAGGGTAATAAATGATAGTGTTGTAAAAGCTTGATTTGCAGTATTGTAAATGATTTTGGCTATGCTGCTATGCATAGATGTGTGTTAAATGTATTTTATAATTAGAGAGATGTAAAGTTTGGGCTTCTATGCTGTACTGTAGGTAATGGTGAGGCTTGCTTTAGTATATTGTAATTGTTGGTGTCCTATTTTGTATGATGCTAACTTGTTTTCTGTAACGGTTGCTATAGTTAATTGTGTAATTGGTATGGATGCTATTTTAATTGTTTTGGGATGTAATTCATGTATGTTAATTGATTGATGGTGACTTTTTTGGATTACATAGTATACTTCTTGTGATGTAATGCTATTTTAGTTGGAATACTGTATTGTAAACATTGATTTGCAGCGTCTACATGTAGCTTACATTTTATGCAGCATGTATACAATTTAAATGCAATGTTTTAAGTGGCATTTGAGACTATGGATTGGCATTTGATGCTTTAGATTGAATGATACATTAGATTTGTTTAGGAAATTGCATTTTAATTCATTGAGGATGTTATGGATAAGTGGTGTTGCCATTGCAGGATGGCTTAACCCCTTAATTACCTTTGAGGTTTGTACCCGATAAGGTGATTAAGGGGTTCATTGATATGTGAATGTCATTGAAATGTATTGGCTATTTATTATTTTGGCAACGGAACACAATGATGATGCTGGCGACGGGGCCTTCTTATTGAAGAGGTTAGTAGAATTTCCTTTATTTTACTATGGTATTTAATGTGTTTAATAATGGCCAAATAATGTATTATCCCGATGTGGATAATAGTTATTTGGCACATTATTGTACTGTATGTGCTGGGGGGAGGGGGTATTGGCCCCAATGGTATGTGGTAGGACTCCCTTGTGGGTAGTGGGTGAGGGTGGTTAGGCCTCAGGGGGTGGGGAGTTAGTGGGGGAGGGTATGTGGGTGATGGTGGGTTAACCCCTTAATGACTGTAGTGGTTATTTCCCGCTATGGTGATTAAGGGGTTAGGGGACATTACATTGGATGTTTTTATTCTTGTGTCTGTTTTTCAGAAGCGGATGGGGCATGGGCAGGATGAAGATGAGGATGGCCTTCATCGTGGCAGCCGGACATGGGTGTGTGCTATATGTATGTAATGTCTTTATTGTTCTGTAAGTATTTTAAATGGACACATGCACTATTATCCATTTGTGGATAATAGTCATTGTGCCCATTACTATACTGTATGTAAGGGGGGTATAGGTGTTGTTGGGGTTATATATATATATATATATATATATAGTGTTCGATAATCCTATACATTTACACACCCGGGGCGGGTGGATTTAATCCCCGGGCAAGTAAATATTGGCCCAAGCAGCACACGTGTTTTTTTTTTTAAATTTCCCTGCTCGCGCTGCCTGAAAAAAAAAAAAACTCCCTGTACCTGACAGCTGATTGGCGCACGCTCCCAGGCATTGTGGGCGCGCGGCCAGGCTCTCTATGAGCCCGCCCCCAATGAGCGGCCATTCTTTCTGGCCAAGGTTATGTTGCAGATTAAGTACTCTAATCCTCCGGCCCCTCTGCTCCTTCTCTGTGAGCCAAGGTGTTTCCCCGCTTCCTCCCCCCCTCGATACTCGCGCCGCGAGGCGGGTGATGGTAGTGGGGGTGCCCCCCCCCCTTCTCTCCCCAGTCCCGCGCCGCTTCCCCGATACTCACGCCGCGAGTGATGGTAGTGGTGGTGTCCCCCCCCTTCTCTCACCGGTCCCGTGCCGCTTCCGGCTTCCCCCGATACTCGCGCCGCTAGTGATGGTGCCCCCCCTTCTCTCACCGGTCCCACGCCAATTCCGGCTTCCCCCGATACTCGCGCTGGGAGTGATGGTAGTGGGGGTCTCCCCCCCTTCTCTCACCGGTCCCACGCCACTTCCGGCTTCCCCCGATACTCACGCCATGAGTGATGGTGTCCCCCCCTTCTCTCACCGGTCCCGCGCCACTTCCGGCTTCCCCCGATACTCGCGCTGGGAGTGATGGTAGTGGGGGTGTCCCCCCTTTCTCTGACCGGTCCCGCGCCACTTC
>NC_134485.1:156144389-156211889 GCF_040206685.1 Ascaphus truei | reverse complement strand
CCTCCAGTGGACCAGGTATTGTACTCATCCTCTGGAAATCCTAGAATCCAGGATAGACTGGACCTCGTACTCCTGTTGACCTTGGATCAGAAGAGGAAGTGGAGGAGAAGTAGTCTTAGAAAAGCGAGGACTCTGAAATGCTGGTTTAAGCAAAGATACATGGAAGACTGAAGGCATCTTCATCGAGGGTGGAAGGCGCAGGCGATAAGCCACAGGATTAATCCTCCTGACCACGGGAAAGAGACCGAGGAACTTGGGAGCTAGCTTCATGGTAGGAACCTTTAGTCGGATATTCCTGGAAGAAACCAAACCCTGTCTCCTGGGGCGAACTCTGGAACCTGGCGTCGAAGGCGATCTGCCTGGAGTTTCTGTCTCCCTGTGGCCACCTTTAAGTTCTCCTGAATCCTCGTCCCTAAGTCTTTCAGCCGGGAGATGCGCTTGTCAACCGCTGGTACTCCTGAGGATAGAGGGGAGAAGGGTAAACGGGAAGGATGAAAGCCACAATTTATAAAGAAGGGAGATTCCTGAGTGGAGTCATTGCGGAGGGAGTTAAGAGCAAACTCGGCCAAAGGAAGCAGATCCACCCAGTCATCCTGTGTATCGGTTATAAAACATCGAAGGTATTGTTCCAGATTTTGGTTGGCCCACTCCGTCAGCCCATTGGTCTGTGGGTGGTATCCCGAGGAGAATTGTAGTGAAATACCCAATTTTCGGGAAAAAGCTCGCCAAAATCTTGACACAAATTGGGACCATCGATCAGAGATGATGGTTGAAGGCACTCCGTGACGACGAAAAATCTCCTGGATGAAAACATCCGCAAGCCTGGAGGAATTCGGAAGACCCCTCAAGGGAACAAGGTGCGTCTGTTTGGAAAAACGATCAATTACCACAAAGATCGTATTCATCCCTTTGGAGTTTGGGAGCTCTACAATGAAGTCCATAGAAATATGGTTCCAGGGCCGGTCTGGAACGGGTAAAGGAAGGAGAAGGCCTGCTGGTCTGACCCGGGGTACTTTGTTGCGGGCGCATGTGCCACACGCTTTAACAAACTCCTCCACATCCTTTGCCCTCTCTGGCCACCAGAAGGTACGTTGAACAAGGTCGTTGGTTTTCCGTATCCCTGGATGTCCTGCCGATTTAGAGGAATGGCACCACTCGAGAACCCTCTTGCGGTGTTGGTGTGCCGTGTAGAGTCTTCCCTCCGGAACCTTGAACCCCATCGGAGCCTGTGATTGCTCGGATTGAATCTTGTCCATGATATCAAATGAGTTGGCGGACAGAATACATCTATAGGGAATTATCATCTCTAGCTGCTCTTCAGACTTGTCCTCTGCAAGGAACTGTCGAGACAGGGCGTCCGCCTTCAGATTTTTGGAGCCAGGAATGAAGGAGATGAGGAAATTGAACCGTGAAAAGAATAGTGCCCAGCGGGCTTGTCGAGAGCTCAAACGACGTGCCTCTTCTAAGAAGAGAAGGATCTTATGGTCTGTATGGTAATGGGTGTCTCCGTACCTTCTAAGAAGTGTCTCCACTCTTCTAATGCCAATTTGATAGCCAAAAGCTCCCGGTTCCTGACATCGTAATTCCGTTCTGCGGACGAGAATTTCTTCGAAAAGAAGGCACATGGGTGTAGTCTGGCTAAGGGAGAAGTCCTTTGGGACAGGATAGCCCCAGCCCCGATGTCAGAGGCATCTACCTCCAGGGTAAATGGAAGTTTAGGATCTGGGTGGGTGAGGATAGGGGCAGACACAAAAGCCTTTTTTAGAAGATTGAATGCCGTATGGCGGTTTCAGACCATGATGAAGGATCTGCACCCTTCTTGGTGAGAGCAGTTATGGGAGATACCGTAGAAGAAAAATTGCGAATAAAGTGCCGGTAATAGTTTGAAAAACCTAGAAAGCGTTGCACGGCTTTGGGGGTGTTCGGACGGTGCCAGTCCAAAATAGCCTAAAGTTTTTCTGGATCCATATTGAAGCCGGAGTCAGAAATAATGTATCCCAGAAATGCCACGGACGTGAGATGGAACTGGCATTTCTCCAATTTCGCAAAGAGATTGTTCTCCTGGAGGCGTAACAGCACCTGTTGAACGTGTTTGATGTGTTCTTGAGTGGATTTAGAGAAAATTAGGATGTTATCTAGATAGACGATAAGGAATTGGTTAAGAATGTCCCGAAAAATCTCATTGACGAAATCCTGAAAGACTGCGGGTGCGTTGCACAGACCGAACGGCATGACCAGGTATTCATAGTGGCCGTCATGGGTGTTAAAAGCAGTCTTCCACTCGTCCCCCTCACGTATCCTTACTAAATTGTAGGCACCTCTTAAATCCAGTTTAGAAAAGATAGTAGCTCCCTGAAGACGGTCGAAGAGTTCTGGTTTCAAGGGCAGCAGGTAGCGGTTCTTGCACGTGATGTTATTCAAACCCCGGTAATCGATGCATGGATGAAGAGAACTGTCCTTCTTTTTTACGAAAAAGAAGCCTGCTCCAACTGGGGAGGAAGACTTTCAGATGAAACCCCTCTCTAAATTCTCTGCAATGTAAGTGTTCATGGTTTTAGTCTCTGGGAGAGAGAGAGGATAGGATCGTCCTCTGGGAAGAGATGCCCCAGGTAGTAGGTCAATCGGGCAGTCGAAAGGACGGTGCTTTGTCGAATACATCGCAGAATTCCAAACACAGAAGGTAGGGAGTCAACCTTCTCTGGCAGGGTAGACAACCCACCAATCTTCTGGAAAATCCTGGTACATGTCTTGGCACATGGAGCACCCCACTGGATGGGTTCCCGATCATCCAGTCAATGCGAGGATTATGGACTTGGAGCCAAGGAAGTCCAAAAATCAGCTCAACAGAGGGAGTGTGGATAACATCGAGGGTAATGATCTCCGCATGAACGTCGACGACCTGTAGTAGGAGAGGCACCGTCTGTAGCGTGATGAATGCAGGCTGTAGGGGTCGACCGTCAATGGCCTCCAGACCCACTGGCGTCCTCTTACTGATAAGTTGAATATTGTTCCATCTAGCAAAGTTTTGATCAATGAAATTGCCTGCGGAATCGGAGTCTATGAACGCCCGTGCTTGAGTATGAAACCCCTCTCCAGACAGTGTAACTGGCAACAGTATCCTGGTGGGAAGGACGTCTTTGATGATGGGAGAGAGGGACAGTATTTCCAACGAGACTCTCCGGGATCTCATTGGGAGTTGGCGTTTCCAGGCTTGTGGGGACACTGGAGTACTACGTGACCGGAATTGCCACAGTACATGCAGAGACCGGCATTGCGCCGACGTTGTTTTTCGGCAGAAGACAGCTTGTTACCTCCCAACTGCATTGGTTCCGGGACGTCCCTGGATGGAGGTGTTGGAGACACGAATGATGGAGCAAGGGGCCTTGAAACCCGTTGACGGTAATGAGAACGTTCAGTCCTCCGCTCCTGCAGACGCTGATCCACCCGAATGCACAGATCGATCAAATCCTCTAGGTCAGTGGGACGTTCCCGCGCCGCAAGCTCATCCTTTAGGGATTCGGACAGGCCTTGCCAAAACGCTGAAGATAGTGCTTCATTGTTCCATCCTGTCTCAGCAGCAAGTGTGCGGAACTCTACAGCGTACCGGGCGACGGAACGATCTGCCTGGGTTATGTGATGAAGAGAGGATGCTGCCGTTAATTGCCGTGCAGGGGTGTCGAAGACTCTTCGGAACTCATGTACGAAGAGTTCGATGTCCTGTGTGATGGGTCCTTGTTGTTCCCAGATGGGAGAAGCCCATGCCAGCGCATCGTCAGTGAGAAGAGACACGATATAGCCGACCCAAGAGATGGAAGAGACAAAACGAGAGGGCGAGAGTCGGAATTGGATGAGGCATTGATTAAGGAAGCACCTACATCCTTGGGGATCCCCAGCATAGTGTTTGGGAGCAGGAATACGGGGTTCCAAAGCAAATGGAGGTGCTGGAAAGGCTGTTGCGGAGGCTGTGGAAGCCGTGGGTGAAGGTACCCGACTGGAAGCTCGGGCTTGGATGGTAAGGGCATGAAGGCTCTGCTGAAACATCTCCATCCGCCTATTATTTTGTTCCAGATAAGTCCCTTGCCTGGTGAAGAGATTCGTGTGGGTATTTAAAGTACGCTCCACCTCAGCGGGATCCATGTTTGTAGGGCTGAGCATAATGTCAGGACGAGCTCACCACAAACAAGGCGGGACCGCGGTGCTGAGGTGGGATAGTATAAAACGCCACCCACAGCCACGAGGGCGCGTCTTGAGTGTAGAGTGGTCTGGGAGTCCGAGTCGGGGCAGGAGAGGTTCGGATGGTCGAGGGTACTGTTCGCCAAGTCCGGGGTTAGAGAGAGGAACGTAACCGTTTACTGTTTGCCGGGTTCGGGGTGCGAGAGGTGCAGAAAGTCGTATAGCCGTATGCCAAGTTCGGGATGCCAGAGGTGCGGGTCGTTGTAGAGGAAGCCGGTTCGGTACACGAGGAAGACTGCAAAACAAGACAGGACAAGACAGGACTAGGGAGGCAGAGAGTGATGAGAACAACTGGTTCTATGCTCAGCCGATGAGTTAATGAAGCTGCAGGGTATATATAGACAAGAGGGTCCAATGGCCGAGTAGCAAGGTGGGGGGGTGTGAATGGGCCAGACTGAGGCAGGGATAGGTCCAGAGGAATACCTGGAGGAGGGACTAGACGAACGGTTATATATTTTATTGAAGCATTATGAAGGGAAGATATGCCTTTAAGAGGCTGGCACTCCTCCATATGAGCGCACCCCAGTGTGGCCGTACTTGCAGGCGCGTGACAGGGCACACGCCCAGGCCCGACACTAGAAGGAGAGCGCTGGGGTGCGCGCATCTAGGCAAGATGGCAATCGGCGTCCTGGAGGAAGCATCGCTGCGAGGCGCGGGAGAGCCCGGTGGAACCACGGGTAAGTGGGGAGCATGCCGAGGGCGGCGTGACTCCCAGGTCGTTACACACCCTCTCTCTCTCTCACCCCTTCTCTCTCTCACCCCCTCTCTCTCTCACTCTGTTTCTGGATCTCTTATTTACCCTATATATCTTAACTGCCCTATACTACACCGAAATAACTTATTCTGCTTTCTTCCAGATCTGACTCAAGCTTCACACGGAAGACATCGGAACCCCCTAACCCAGAAGACAGGTAGGGAACACATTCCCTCCAATGTATAACATTGCGGGAATGAGGGTACCTGGACATTGAGGGACTACGGATCAGGTAAGATCCCAGGTGGGATTTCTGCTTTAGATATTGTGAAGCGGGGGCATCCAGACACTGGTTAAGGGGTTCAGGAAACTAGTCATTCACACCTGGCTTTTATTTCTAGATCGACATTTACACAGACACACACACACACACGTAACAAGGGCTAATTGTAGTATAATGTAATACAATAAATATATTTGTAATTTAAATGGATTTTATTCATATGTTTTATTTTAAAGCGGGGTTGGGGGCGGGACTGGGGGCGGGGTTGGGGGTGGGACTAGGTGGCGAGTAGATTTTTTGGTTGGGCGAGTAGATTTTTGGGTGATTTGTCGAACACGGCTGTTTAACCCCTTCATTACCTTAGCGATTAGCCACTAGGGTAATGAAGTGGCCTTTAAATGCATTTTTCCTGCCTCAGATGCATGCCGGGGGGCTCCGGTGCTGGTATTAATGGCATCAGCTCAGGAGACCCCCGGCATCAATCCCAGCCAGGAAAAGGCCAGACATTTTTCTAAGTGCCGATCCGCCGCTCATCTGCAGCCTCTCACCAGCAACTTGCCATCTTTTTCTTGCGTGGCTGATTCGCCAGCAAAAAGCCAATCTAGAGTGGTGAATAGCTCCGCTTAGCTACTCGCCACTACTAGAATACAGCGTGGCGGAAAATGTTTCATTTTTAGGCGGAAAGTGCCATCTCGCCTCGCCACCGGCGGAAAAAAAAAAACCGCCACCCAAACTGGCGTTTTTTTTTATTTTCGCCACTTTCTCGCCCCTTACTGAATAGGGATAGGCATTTTTGGCGGAAAAGTGGCGAGAATTGCCTTTCCACTGCTTACTGCATGAGGCCCTAAGAGAGTTGTGCATAAACAAATGCCCACAAACATCAATGAACTGAAGATGAATGGGCCAAAATTCCTCCACAACTATGTGAGAGACTGATAAAGTCATACAGAAAACGATTACTTCAAGTTATTGCTGCTAAAGTTGGTTCTACAAGCTATTGAATCCTAAGGTATACTTAGTTTTTCACACATGGTTTTTCCATTTTGGTTTTATTTTTGTTAAATAAATCATGACACGGTGTAATATGTCATGTGTTGTTCATCTGAGGTTATATTTACCTAATTTTTAGACCTGCTAAGGAACAGATGATTATTATTATGTCCTGATATGTAAAACCATAGAATTCAAAGACGGTATATTTTCTTTTTCACATGACTGTATGTATATTTTTATTTATATAACACTATTCATGTACATAGCGCTTCACAGCAGTAATACACATGACAATAATATAAAACATAATGGAAATAAGCGCTTGAGACATAAAAGTAGCATTAGGAAAATGAATCCCTGCCCCAAAGAGCTTACAATCTACGTGTAAGCTCTAAGGGCCTCATGCAGTAAGCGTTGATAAGGGAATTATCACCATTTTATAGCCAAAATTGGGTTTGAGATTCAGTAAGCGCCGATAAGTGCTTGATTTCGCCAGGTTTCGGAGCCGATTATTTTGTTATGGCCAGTCGGCTGCCGATAAGCCTGTTTTCGCCACTGATCGCCACTTTTTTAAATCGGCTGGATTCAACAAAAAAAATCAGCTTATCGGGGCTGATCGGCACTACGAAATTGAGATGTTATGGCCGATTTCTCCCGCCAACTAAAGTTGGCAGTTTGGACGGGAGAACGATCGCTAAGGCTGCCGGAACGGCACTTAGAAAAAAAAAAATCTTCTGTACATCAATGGAGTCAATGGAGCGGGGACGTATAACAGTATAGTACTGTTTACGTTTCATTGCTCACAATACAAACGTCATTTGCATTACAGTGTGGGGGGCATTCCCTGCATTGTGTCACGGCTGACGTGTATTATTTGCATAACATTATACTTTTACATGTTTTCAGCATTTGCGGGTCACATTACTCATCATGTGATGATGTGGCAAGGGAAAATACTATACTCAACTCTTAAAGGAGAACCTCACATCATAGCACACATTTTACTGAATTGATCGACAATTGTTTACATGATGTTACACATGTCACACATGTCACACATACACCGTATATTCATGTTCCTTTACATTACACAATGCTTGTAATGTGTCACGCATCTTTAAACGTTCATGTACATCTAAATTCTCATGTTTACATCTAGGTTTGGTCCTCCCTATTTTCATGACGTCACTTATTGGACGCGCAATCACATTGCATATTTACATTATAACCGTTGCATTACAAGCACTTCAACCTAACTTATACGCACATGTACAGTAATTCATCATTGGGACACCTTGTAAACTCATTCTATAGCAACTATCCTCATTACAGAAATGCATGCATATGCACACGACTATTCATTGTTGGCAACATGTCACAATAACATGGCTAATTACACATGTTACACAAAACTTTTCCCACATCAATCTCAGCCTTTTTGTCTCATTACATGACTCTTGCGTTCACAAGTTTTACATGCATTGCACATGCAACTATTTATTTGCAAGCAATGTTTGTACAAAGCATCACGTCACATCATTGGCAAATATCATCATTCCCTGCAGAATACACACAACAACTGCACACAGCTTGCCACACAAGTACTTTATTATGTTAATGTAAAACCTTGCATTTTACTATGTCACCTGACATCATCACATACCTATTTAAAGGACGCCCATTACCTGCTCATTCACAGCTACTCATTTCAAAATGTTGAGATTGTTTAGGAGACGGAGGAACATTCTTTTCTATGACATGCTTGATGATGAAGACAATCATATAGGGCAAGGGAGGGACACACCGAGGGACAGTGACAGGGACAGTGACGCGGATACGACAGGGACAGGGAGAGGGACAGGCCGAGGGACAGGGAGAGGGACAGGAGATCAGAGGAGAAGACAGAGGAGACAAGTTGTGCCTCGTCCGCGTCTGTACAGGGAGAGAACCCTGTTAGATGGGATGAGTGAGGAGGAGATTGTAAGTCGCTATCGTTTGAGTTCAGCAGCAATCTTAGCTCTTTATCAGGAGATAAGGGGAGATTTAGATTTTTTCACAGCCAGAGGTCGTGCAGTCCCTGGGCTTGTTAAAATGCTGTGCTCATTACATTATCTTGCTTCCGCGTCATACCAGACAACTGTGGGCATAGTGGGCGGGGTCTCGCAATCTACATTCTCGCGGGCCTTGACCCAGTTTCTCTATGCACTCAATAGACGCGCTAGGAATTATATTCATTTTCCTACAGAGGCGACAGAGTGGCTGGAAGTCAGGACTGGCTTTTATAATATAGCAGGGATACCATGTGTGCTGGGTGCAATCGATTGCACACATGTTGCTTTGATTGCACCTAGTCAGAGTGAGCATGTGTACCGCAATCGGAAGCACTACCATTCACTCAATGTACGTGATGCGACGATGAGGATAATGCATGTGGTACCCAAATTCCCTGGTTCCAGTCACGATTCCTCTATCCTGAGGAACTCTTCAGTCTTCCATGCATTCGAAGAGGGACATTTTGAACATGGTTGGCTGCTGGGTGAGTACACATTTACATGTTCTAACACAAAACACATTTTTATTTAGGAATGTTGGCATTGTACAATTTGATCACTAATGTCAGCTTATGTGTGCTCCATTCATTATAGGTGACTCAGGATACGGAATTAGGCCGTGGCTCTTGACTCCGGTGCTAAACCCTCAAACTGAAGCAGAGGAGAGGTACAATGCAGCCCATATATCTACAAGATCTGTTATAGAGAGGACATTTGGCCTACTCAAGACCAGATTTAGGTGTCTGGACAGAACTGGTGGGGCTCTTCTATACAAGCCTCAAAAAGTCTCTGATATTATCCTTGCCTGTTGCATTTTGCACAATGTTGCACTCAGGCACAATGTACAATCAGACCTAGCTGAGCCTTTGGTAGACGAGCATCCCACCCATTTAGCTGCTGAAAATGAACAAACAGCCAGTGGTGGCCAGACACGCCAGAATCTCATCAATTCATTTTTTTCTTGTAAGTAAAAACAGATATGTTCCAAGTTCTACTTTTATACTTACATTATGTTATCTTAACAATAATGTTTTTTTATATAACCTTCTGTTAGGACACAGATGAATATGGGTTGCACACCTTTCTTTTCTCTGCTGTGTGCACAAAGGGATGTGGCACCGGTATGTTATTGTTGCACAGGTTATATAATCCCTCTTCAATTGTACTTTAGTTGTGTGTATGTGAATACAACTGGGGTAACAAAGCACTAATATTTTAGCATTGTGTTGTTCCTTATGCTAACACAATACACATATTATGCCCATACTCATTCATGCTTCTAGTATGCTTACATACAATGTTATTGGTGCAGTGTAACATGTACATCCATATGATGTGTACACCAGGCTCATTTACATTTTGAATGTGATTAAATATACATGGTGTTGCACATTTAACACCAAATACACACTTTGCTGTGTTGTTTACGGTACTGAAGATGGCATGTCAATGTTTGCAATTTATATATTGTTCCTTTGCATTATAGGTATATCTCCAGTATGACTGATCATGGTATGTATATTTGCTGACATCTCTCATAAGATGTGCCTACCTCAATCTTCCTATAATTATTTGAAGTAAAAACACAACATATTGTTTTAAAGACAAATGTAACATACATGTACTTTCTGTATCATGTATATGCATTTAGCTACTCTTGAGCTTTCATGTGCATTGTATTAGAAAATGATTACTCACATTTTATCACATTTTATGTATGTTTCCTTATAAATTCCATTCATGTAATATAGAGCTGTTTGGAGAAAAGGGGATAACTGTACTTATTTGTTTACTTACGGGAGCTCATTCATCACGGATGAAATTGACTGATCATAACACTCCATGCATGAATGCCTGTAATCACAACAATGCGTACTACATCTTATATTTAGCAATGTAGGTGTTTTTTAATGCTAGGAATTAATAGTCAACATGAATTTAAATTTGTGACATGTGTATGTATAAGTCACACGTGTGTGGATGTGTCCTACATGTACCAAGTGTAAAACTGTGAACAGAAAACACTATTTTGTTGCAAATGTTACTGTCATTTAGCATTTCTAATTTACCTATATGACAATGTTGGTAATATTTTTGCTATATAATTCACGTCACTTCATCATTATCATGATGATAATTATCAAGTATTCTCACAATTGTAACGTCAATCACGTGCACATTAGCATAGACACACTTTTTAAGACAACTGTTTGTGTCTGAATCAATTTGTGTAGGATCCATGTATAACACCGACAAATGATAACACCAGCTTTATTATGGTAGCTTATATCATCATATTGACTATACGATGTATTTTTAGAAAGTTTAATAAACACAGTAAACTATAGTTAGTTAGGTTAATGAAATATACACAGAAACGTACTTCATTACATGATGTTGATGTCATATTCAGTATTTTTCTCAAACATCCAGGGGGAGCATATGGGGAAAGAAATAAAAATTTAAGTGCAGACGTTTCTATAAAGTAGAATGATATAGTCTTGGCTCGTATAAATGTATTACTCACAAGATGTATGAGTTAATCAGGCAATTGGCAAATTGGGTTGCCACCCATCTGTATCTGGACCCCCCTTGTTTAAGATACCGTCAGCAGGATGATGTATATATAATATAGAGAGAACTACATAGTGCGATCAAAAAGGTACAACTTTATAAAAAAAACGGGTCAATAAAATGCGCACTTACAATGTGCCAGTAAAAATCATGCATGTATCTCACAAATGGAGAAAATGGAAGCTCCCCGAACTGCTCACCGCCTCCCTCGGGTGTTTGGCTGGCTTTTTCTCACGGATCTGTGTGCCGATTCAGAGCCTCCCTCACGGCGCCCGTCCAGGAAGATGACGTCACGGCTGCAGAGTTGGTCAGCTACGGGTCGCGTTTGAGTCCAAAATTGGTACACTCTACGCGTTTCGCCCAGCTTGCTGTAGCTGTTGTCGGCTTCGTCAGGAGTGTGTAAAGGTTGGGTGCAGTTGATACTTATATACCCTATATACATGCTAATCTATTCAATTATACAATTAAACAATTGAACAACCTGATCTAAGACTATTATTATGGGAGTAAACTTGGAACTTACAAGTAATATAATCAATTGCTACGCATATGTTAATGTGTAAGTACAGATGACAATACATAAATGGAGCAACCAGAGAACAGACATTATGACCTTGTGATGTTAAAAGGTGCATATATATATAAAGTTACAATGATATCCCAACTTGGGCAATATGAAATGTTATTAGACAATTAATGTTTTGAATGGCATATATTTGGATTATCTTCCTTTCTATAATCCTCAAGGCGCAACACATATAAAAATAGATTGGGGAGATGGAGTTTGCGGGGTAAACTCTGTGCTCAGTATAAGACTGTTCACAACATTTTATAATAGTTTTTTCTTACTTCTTCAATGGGTCTTTTATTTCCAATAGTTCTAGCAATAATGTTCAAATTGCAAACAATGGGTCTATCAGAACAGTATTGTTATGAGTTAATATATATGTGCAGTCTTTGGTGGGGTGCAATCTTCTGCACTAACATATATCTGGGAGCTAGTTTGTCATGAAGATATGGCAGGGTATTTATTTCTGATGGCAGTTTAATGGCATCTTATTCTGGGTGTATCTTGGTGGTCCAAACTTTATGTTTAGTGTATATACGTTAATAGATAAATATAATGAGCTGTAAAGATGGTATACAGATTCAATTTATCATATTTGAGATGTGAAGCAAAATTCTAAAGGCTTTCACTAGGGTTGCGTTGACAGGGGGGCTAAATACATATGGAAAAAGACGAAGTGAAGAAGAGTAATTATAAAAAGTAAAAATAAAAAATATATAAAATGTAAAAAAACAGTACTTAGGTGCTACAAAAAATCTCTATCAATCAACTATAATGACATTTCATTTACAGTTTGTGGACACAGGATCAAACTATCAACATATAGATATAGTGTGTACAGTTGTAGATTCCTAGGTGATATCCTGAAAAATAAGATAGGAAAAGCTGATGCAAAGACAAAGAGACAAAGGAACAGAAGAGGATCATATTAGTACCATCATTTTGAGCATAATCTATTTCAAAAAAGGAGCAAGATCTATCTCAGCATTGAGGCCTCTTGGAGCTAATGTTTTGAGGCGATGGATCCAAAATGTTTCCCTCTTTAGGAGTTCTGACCCCCTATCCCCTCCCCTCCAATGGGGTAGTACATGTTCGATGGCTTTAAAGACTAGGCCTGTTGGTTCCCCACCGTGACATTCAGAAAAATGATTTGGAATACTGTGGTTGGTTAATTTTCTCTTGATGCCACTCAGATGTTCGATAATTCGAGTTCTTACTGGTCTTATGGTCTTTCCGATGTATTGTAACTTGCAGGAACATTCCATTAGATAGATTACATGGTCTGTCCTGCAAGTCATAAAAGTTTCAATATTGAAGACTTCACCGGTGACATTAGAGCAAAAATTGGTATGATCAGAAGACCTAAAACCACACGCCTTGCAACTTGTGCAGCCAAAAAAACCTTTCTTATTTAGCCATCTATTGTTCTTAGAATTGGAGTCCCTTAATGCACTAGGGGCTAGTTTGTCTTTAAGATTGGAGGCTTTTTTAAATATCACATTTGGTCTATCGGGGATATTGGGGCCCAATACTGGATCATTTTTAAGTATATCCCAGTGCTTTTGAATGATATTCTTAATTTTTCCTGCATCTCTGCTATATCCCGTCAGAAATGCAAAATCATATTTGTTGTTTCTATTTGAATTCTTTTGCTTGGGTACCAATAGATCCTCTCTCTGAAGTTCCCCTGCCCTATTTATAGCTGATTCTATTGTTTCCTCTTTGTAGTTTTTCTCCAAAAACCTGTTTTTGATTTTTTCAGATTGTGTAATGTATTGTTCTTTGTCTGTGCAGTTCCTTCTTATTCTGGTAAACTGGCTTGCTGGTACATTGTCCATCCATTGTGGTAAATGGCAACTGTCTCTCTTGATGAAATTATTTTTATCTATATCTTTAAAATAGGTTTTTGTTTTGATAGATTCGTTTTCGATATAGATATTTAAATCTAGGAAATTGATTTGATCCTTGCTCCACTCACTAGTGAATTTCAAATTATATGAATTAATATTCATCTCATTAATGAATTTAATGAGTGTGTCTTCTCCCCCACTCCAAATGAAAAACACATCATCAATGTAGCGGCGATAAAGGACAAGATTCGCACCAAGCTCACTCCCTGACCAGATGTTGTCTGTCTCCCAATCTGATACAAACAGATTGGCGTAGCTTGGAGCGAATCTCGTCCCCATCGCCGTCCCACATTTTTGCAAATGAAAAGTGTGTGAATACTAAAAATAATTGTGCTCTAATATGAACTTTATGCTGTCAATAATAAATTCAGCCTGTGATGCTGGTAAAGTCTCATCCCCCTGTAAAACCCGCCTGACTGATTCGCAACCCTGTGTATGTTCTATAATTGTATACAGTGAAGCAACGTCACATGTTGCCAATAGAAAGTGTTTCTCCCACTTTACACAATTCAAAAGGTTGAGTATCTCTACTGTGTCTTTCAAATAAGCCTTTTGTTTGACCACATATTTTTGTAAGAATGTGTCTATGTATAAAGAGAGGTTGGCAGTTAGCGAGTCAATCCCCGAGACTATTGGTCTGCCTGGGGGATTGACTACACTCTTGTGGATCTTTGGGAGGAAATAGAAGACCGGCATCTTGGCTTTATTTCGATATAAGAAATCATATTCTTTTTCATCCAGTATGCCGGTCTCCCTTCCCCCATCTAACAGCATTTTGAGTTCTTCTGTGTATTTGATGATGGGATTGCCTGACAATTTTTCATATGTGTTGGTGTCTCCTAGCAATCTCAATGCTTCTTCTTCATATTTGTCTCGATCCATCAGAACTATCCCCCCCCCCTTATCTGCCTGTTTGACCACCAGATCCTTGTTATCCATAAGTTGTTTAAGGGCATCTTTTTCATTCTTAGTTAGATTTTCTTTTTGTTGGTTTCCCTTTTCTTTCAAATCTGTACTCAAATTTTCAAATTCTTTTGTTATCATTTGAAAAAAGACTTCCAAATGGTTCCCTTTAGCAAATTGTGGAAAAAAGGTGGATTTAGGTTTCAACCCTGTGTGTATATATTTTCTTTCTTGTTCTACCACTGCTGGTACTTCCCTGATAGTGTTGTGCTCGATGTGTCTCCCTAGGAAATAGCGTTTCACAGTGAGTTTCCTTAGGAAACGGTTTGCATCAATATATAAGTCAAAGCTGCTATGTGTTTTCATAGGTGCAAACGACAACCCCTTTGATAGAACACTTTTTTGTGTGTCAGATAAAGCTATCTTACTTAAGTTGAAAACATTTTCTATATTTACTTTGCGCTCCTTTTGGTATTTCTTGTGTTTTCTTCTACCCCTCTTTCCTCTGAAAGTCTTCCTCTTTTTGAGCTGCCCGTCTGACCCCCCTCTATCTGTGGTTGTGGTTTGGGATCCCACAAAGTAGAAGGGCCCTCTGCCCCTAAAAAAGAGGAATCTGCACTGTATTGTCTTTTTAGATCTTTCTTTTCTTTTTTCTCTCTAGAGTCTGATGAATTAGTTCTTTCTTTGTTATCTCTTTTCTCTCTAGAGTCTGCTGAATTAGTTCTATTTTGCTGTTTGCGTGTCCTATCTTCCTCTCTTTTATCTTTTTTTGATTGGTTAATAGGGGTGTAGTTAGCTCTGTCTCCTCCTCTTTAAGGTTCTTTTCTTGGAGAATGGCGGTTCTCTCTAGTCATTTTGTCTTTATTCTGATGGTCTTGTTTCTCATCTCTTTCCCTTTCACTGTGTGCTTTATTGTCATAGTTGATGTGTCTGTCTCCATGTTGTTCTTTTCTATAATTACTTTTGTAGTATTTCTTAAAAATCCTATTTTTGTTCCAGCTTCTTTGTTCTCCCTTTCTGTAGTCCTCCTCATCTCTATGTAATTTTTGTGTTTTATTGTTATCTGTATCTCTTTCTAGAACTTCTAGTTTCTTTTGTAATAGGCTATCTTTTTCTTTGAATTCCTTTGTGTTTTCAAAGGGGGTCAATTTTTCTTTTATTGCATTAATCTCTTCATCTAATTGCTGCAAATGAGCTTTTTGTTGTTTTATAATGAGATCAATCAGCCCATGGGAGCAATCATCTAACAGTTGATTCCAGCTTGCCAAAAAAGACTCATCCTCCAAATCAAAGGATGGTTTCTTTTGAACTCGCAATCCTCTTGGTATTATATCACAATCTTTATATTGTTGTAAAAATACAACGTCTAACCACTTTTTTGTGTCCTTAATCATCACTTTTTCTAGTTTAGTGAATTCATTTGTGATTATTTTTTCTACATTTTCATCATTAGAAACTTCTTCCTCCTCTACTACTTTGTCAAAATTAATCTTTCTTTGTAATCTCTTAGAAAACACATTAACATTATTAGTGCAAATATCCATAATTTAAAGTGTGCTGCCCACTCACCCAAAAACAAACAGTATATTGTGGAATAAGTGATATAAGGCGCAAACAACTATTAAAAAGTAACAATAGTGAATAAATCTATATAAAGGGAAGTGTGATGATTAAAGTCCAACCACCCAGCTCAAACCTCACTGGTGGGACCTGTTTCACGGGTCTCAAACATCCAGGGGGAGCATATGGGGAAAGAAATAAAAATTTAAGTGCAGACGTTTCTATAAAGTAGAATGATATAGTCATATTCAGAACATCATGCATTGTAGGGGACCACAACATCTGGCCAATAACATTAATTGCTACAGTCCCAAACCATTTTATCAACATACCCATGTAACAAGAGATTTTTAACAATAAAGGGCTAGTTGGTTGTAAGTGTCCTTTACATTGGGAGAAGGAGTGGCTCAGTGAGTAAAGACACACACTGGCACTGAGAGTTTGAAGCAGGGGAGTCTGGTTCAATTCCCGGTGTCGGCTCCTTGTGATCTTGGCCAAATCACTTTATCTCCCTGTGCCTCAGGCGGCCAAAAATAAATTGTAAGTTCCACGGGCCAGGGACCTGAGCCTGAAAAATGTGTCTGTAAAGCGCTGTGTACAACTAGCAGCGCTATACATGAACATGCTCATATTATAATTATTATTATTATTATTATTATTATTGTTACATAGTTTCGACAGTCATACGTTCCATTACACAATAGAATACACAAATGTGTTAGCAGAGTGGGAATGGTTGTTATATATAAAACACACCATGCCATAAAATGATAGTAGTCATTAAAGAACACTCAATAAAAATTCATGAGGCACTATTTTGCAACATCATTATGTTAATTAAGTGCTTATGCAATATAGGCATAAGTGTATCACATTTTTAATTGTTTGTTAATAAGCGCTGCAAGCAATATAAAATTAGTTCCATATGTAGTATAGTAGTCGGTGGCTCCTCCTCACAATCATCTCATATAAAGGTAGACTCTTCTGAAATCATACATTGATCCGATTGTATCTTCCCCGACATCTCTGAAATACAGCAAACACATGATGGTCAAAGATGGCACCTTACTATATATGTATCCGTGACAACGCGTTACACAGCTCTATATGATTGTGTACATACACACGTCACTCACTTATATTTTAGAAGTACAAGTGTACATCAGTATGTAATGTTTCCTTAAATTTGTAGCAGGCATAACTATGTATATGATGTGAACGTTGCCTGTATACTGAAAAATGTGCGCGCACATCTTAGTGTGCGCACGCACTTCAGGCTTGGCTGCACTAACTGTTTGCGCATGCGCAAAACAAAGCGTACGTTGTGCGTTCAATACAGGTTGAAAATATGATTAAACATACAATCTTTATTTCAAATACAATGAATACGAAACTACATTCGTTCTAAACGAGTACATCTGTATTCTTTTTAAACAGACGTGTTTGGACAGAAAGGACGGCCGATAACACAATGCGCAAATGCAATACGTGTGACGTCATGTTAAACCAGCGTGAAACGCACGCTAACACTCCTCCCACTCAATTAACATTCGGCTAACGCCCAGTGTACGCCCCCACTGTATGACACACTGCAGTTACCGTTACTATAACAAAACATGACAGCCAATAGGCTTTGAGGCGCGCACGTCGCTTGGGGGCGGGACTTACATCCGTAATCCTTTTTAAGGACGCCTTGGGCCATGACAAGGGTCCCACGTCATACGTGGTGGACCCGCTTTTAAATGTTGTAGATGTAGCATGATAACAAAACAGGTATGTGTTAGAGTTATGGTAAAATTTTGCTAATATGTTTAAAGTGATAGGAAAGTACGTATATTTATTCCGTCAGCAATGTGTACTACTCTTTCAGGTTCTACTATATTGTATTCGGAAACAATTTGTTTGTGATCGCTACATGTTATGCAGTCTGCTATGTTACGCTGTATCCACGCATTGAAAGGGAAAATGGTGGTTAGACAAAAAAAAAAAATTTAAACGCAGAGTCAACGCATAACGATTGTTATATTTACCATTCTTCTAGAATTAACTCTTCGTCTGCCTGCAACTGGTCACTCCAGAAATGCAAGGCATTTTCATCCACGCTTGACCCAAAAGCTGAATCCAGTATGAAACACATCTCCTCCATGAAGCGCTCATAGGAATCGCCACTGCTTTCTTCAAACAATTGGTCGGGAGGTATGTTCATTTCTTCGGGTACCCATTCCAATGCATTTTCAGCTGAAAGGCTTGGTACAGAATCATAGTAGTTATGTTCATGTACAATGTGGGTTTCAGGAATGGAGGGTGCAGATATTGCAGCAGCTATCGATTCACACGGAACAGTAGTAGCGGATCCATTGCTTTTGGCATTAGGAATAAATATGCCTTTAACCACAATATATGTGCCTTCTTTCACGGTGAAATGTTTTTCTTTGGCAATCTTCCAGAAACCATAGTTGTGTTCTAGCTTATCCTGCACACGTTCAAAAAAGTCATTTGTTGATAAAGTGAATCTTATTGATGAATTAAAATTGCGCGCATGCCGACGGTTTTGGTAATAAGGATATTTTGCTCGAATCAAATCATAGATTTGGCGTGTGCTTGCTTGATGTCCGCAAGTTGATAAAATAGCTTCTGAAATCATGTATTTATAACCTAAATTCGGATTCATAATTGTCACCAATTCATCAGCCATTGCAGAGTAGCACAAAAGATGTGTGCAGGTATCTGTTCTTTGCTCATCAAAATGAAACTGCTCAGTGGCTAACAAATTGCTGTGTTTCCTTTTCAAGGTCAACAAAAGTATAAACTGTAACTCCTTATTTCAAACGCCAATTGGATTTCTAGTTATAATTGCTTGAACATTTGTGGTTAGTGATAGCCGCATGTGGGACAAACATGTATCCTTTTTTTATCTCGTTTTTGAAAACATTAGTACACTTTTCATTCAGTAACATTGAGTTTTCTTGCAAAATAACAAAGAGCACTGTGTGAAAATAGTGCTTAGACAGCCATATCAGTAAATACACACACCAGCAAAATGAAATGTTTTTTTCCCACATACATTTCTGTGTGTATTTGAAAGTCTGGTTAAGTCCCTGTCTGCATGAGTTTAAATACGTGTGTATCTATATATATATATATATATAAATATATCTATCGCATAAATATATATATATATAAAGTGTATATTGTACTATATGTATATTGTGTGTATGTGTATGTGTATGTGTATGTGTATATGTATATATATATATATATATATATTATATATAAAAAAATATTTTTTTTTTATTTTTTATATATATATATATTATATATATATATAAAAAGTAATATTTTTTTTTTTTTTTAAATATTGCTGGAGTACACACAACATATTGATGGCAGTAAGTAGGCCTTGTATGAAACCTATTTAAATGGTGATAAACATGAGTGAATTAAGTAATAAACATTTGTTTGCGCCCAATAATGTTAGAGGCTCACACTTAGTATAGTTGTCAAACATTAGGCCTGTATTATAAAAAATACTGTGTTTTCACAAGGAAGCATGAAGTGTATGTTTTTTGTAAATACATCTATACCAGTTTAGATAGCACTATATATATATACACACACACACACACACACACAGTGTGTGTGTGTGTGTGTGTGTGTGTGTGTGCATATATCAATACATACTACATATATATTAGTATCAATTCAGAGATGTTCTTGAAACAAGAACACATAAATGATTAAAGGACAACATTACAATGGCCAGCAAAGGTAAGTAATATTTAACACAAAATCCTGCTGTACACGTACAAGAAAGATGTTTGCAGTTAAATAGGTACTTTTATAATTGCATGTGAATAATATGCACATGCAATGATTACATCAATTAACACACCCAAATGCAATGTTTTGCTGCTAAGTCAATGGCAGCTTCTCTAAACTTAGCAACTGGCTCCTGGTGGACCATTACTGAACAGACGATTAAAACATAAATATTTATAACACTATTCATTAATTAGGAGTGTTCACATTTCCAAAACTTCACGTGTACAAGAACATACTTGAAAGTTTGGAAACAACACAGTCTTCAGCATACATACAATAGTAATTAGATAATCTGAAGTCAACAAAACAAGGCCAAAGACATATTTTCTGAATTATAACATTTATTTTTTTTGTTCCTTTTGCGAGCGAGTAACAGGCCTGCTTGTTGTCTCTTGAATTTTCCTTTTTCTTTTGCCACCAACTTTAGGCACAACAGAGCCACTTTGACTGGCCTCTGGCACTTCACAGGCAGGGCTTGTGGCCAGTGACTCACCTACAGGGCTTTTGGGCAGTGACTGTTCACCTACGGGGCTTGTGGCCAGTGACTCACCTACAGGGCTTTTGGGCAGTGATTCACCTACAGGGCTTTTGGGCAGTGATTCACCTACAGGGCTTTTGGGCAGTGATTCACCTACAGGGCTTTTGGGCAGTGATTCACCTACAGGGCTTTTGGGCAGTGATTCACCTACAGGGCTTTTGGGCAGTGATTCACCTACAGGGCTTTTGGGCAGCGATTCACCTACAGGGCTTTTGGCCAGTGACTCACCTACAGGGCTTTTGGGTAGTGACTGTGAGCAAGTTGGTAGACACTGCACAAGTGATGGTTGGTCTGTTTCATGTGTGTCTTTTGTTGTTTTTGACCAAAAACTGGTCAGTAGTAACTGCTTGTGTTTTGTTTTTGTGGGCTCCTTTGTAGGTGTCTGCTGCTGAATTTGTACAGATGGCAGCGGTAGGATGTCATCAGGAACCTGCACAGCAATGTCTGCTGCTTGACCGGTAACATTTGGGCCTGGTGAATGAATATCAGATGAATGTGGTGAAAACTGACCTGCATGAACAGATCCTGGCTGGGAGGTGTTGAATTGTGGTACATTAGTCATTCTCCAGTAATTAGCTTGTGTTTGCTGAACAACTAATGCTTCGAATGAGGTGTTGATTTTTTGCAACTGTTTCGGCACTTCAATGAAGACTCTGTGGAGATGTGCCAATTGTGAAACTGTTTCTTCCTGCAGTGCAATCATCCTTTCCAGCACTGTCATGAAGTCAGAATGGCGACGATTTTCTGCTTCCACAATTTTTCCCTCAGAAGCTACAATTGCATCGTATGTCGTATTTGCTGGACGATTTGCCGGTAAAACAGTTTCAATTGGAACGTCTTCATGGTCACTTGCTTCTATTTGTGTGTGTATGGCGGTGGCGTCATCATCATCATCATCATAATCCTCTTCATCATGTTCTACAAATAAATGTACACATTATTAAATGTCATGTTAATCTCTGCTGTGTTACTATGTAATTGTACTGTGTCATAAGTAACAACTAACATGTTTCCATACGTTTTATAACCTCACATTAAAAACTACCTTGACTTAAGAATAATGTTTGGACTCAGTATGAAATATGAGTGAATGAAAACTTGCTGTAAACTCAGAACTCCTACATGATAGTTAACATCACTAACACAATACAAGTTGCCTTACACTTCATTTTCACTGACACTAAGTAATCCTATTTAAAGAAGATGTGCAAAACAAATAATGAACATGACAACATAACATATAGAAGAGCACATATTATATGGCCACCAACTGATACACTCACCTTCTAGGTGTGTTGAGCTGGCTGACCCAGGTGAAGACACTTGTTCAGTCTCAGGTGACACATGTCCTTCAGGGGCAACTATATATAACAATAACATAAGTTTTACATTTACATGTGTAAATATTGAACAAACAGTTATTGTATGTTCTGTATTTATGAGTATCTAACAGCATCATTTCCTTAACCCAAAATGTGTGTGTGAAAGTGAACATAAATAGTTGTAATAACAATGTACATGCCTGTGTACTTAGAAGTTTTGAGTTCCCTAACATACAACATACTATGGTTCTGCAGTAATGCGTGAGGAAAAATACATTAAATTTTTACATAAAAATCATATGTTGTGTAGTGATATCAGTATCATAATGTACATAACTATCATGAGATGACCATTCACAATGGTTATCATGAAGGTGGTCATATTGCAAAAAGTGTTGTTTTTGGTAGAGGATATGTGTGGTACATTAATATAAGATGTGGCACACCTGAATGTGGCTGTGACTAAACAAGACAACACATGCAGTGTGTGATAATGTGTCGTTGATAGTAGTTCAACTATAGATATGAGTGAACTAATGTGTGACGTACGGTTTGATAAGTAATGAGTTGTTGGGGCATTTAGTAGCTAAAGTGAAGCTTTCAAATGAGTGTGATTAACTTCAGTTGTGCTAGTGAGGTTGTAAGAACGGTTTTCCCTTCCCCAAAAAGCCTAATCAGCCACACCTTTCAATTACTTGAAACAGGTGAAAATGGTGTGAACTAAGTTGCCCCTAAAATGAGGCTGTAATTAGTGTGTGTGCTGAACCCCACCCCCTCTGTTGAAGTGTATGCTGTGATGAGATATTAATTGCAGCTGCTTTAACACAATGGTAGATGAGCTAAATAGTCGTGTGCAGTTTTTAAGTTATGAAAACAATGACATAAAATATGATACGTGTGCCTCATTATGCTGTCTGTATATGACTTAAATCAAAAATGGACCTTTTCATTAACAACTATAGATGTGTTAGTGCAAGTGATGTTTGTAGGCCGTTGCATGCAATATATTTGATGCATGCTTAAAATAGGCAGTAATGTCATGTTTGTCGGAGTAAAATAAATAAAATACACAATAATATTCTACATATTTCTGTTCTGTACCTGTAGCTAGTAATAATTTCTCATTAACATGTGTTACACATGTGTACTACCCTGTTGTTCCCCATCTTCGCCCACCATCAATTGCTTCCACTGCAGCAATGCATTTTGGGAATTCACATGTAAATGAGCACGCAATGGCACGTGCTATATTAGTTACTGCTTTTAGTAGGACTACAACATATATGTCTATTTTGAGATATATATGTATTCAGAATCAGACATATACATATATAGATGCAGGTATGCTTATATTGTGAAGACAGTATAAAAAGCAGTGTAACTATGCAAAATAACTGTAAGCAACGACACGCCTAGTACAGTAATATTTCTCACCTGGTGGAAATTGTGAGGGGTAAATTCCTATATCACGGTCACCAGGTAAGCCTTCCACGACGACGGGAAGTAATTTTGCCCGAAGCAGCTCCTCCAATGGACTTAATATGAGACGTTGTGGTGTGGGCCCACCTCCAGTGCCAGTAGCATGCACGCGTTGGTGTTGTATTTTCTTTTTCAATTTGGACCTAATATCATCAAATCTCTTGTGACAATTCCGCTTGTCCCTCACATGATTCCCACACGCATTGACAACAATGACTATTGTGTCCCACATTTCTTTTCTGCTTGCTGAACTTGTCCGCCCTTGAAAAACATATAAAATATATGAGGTAAATGAATAATAATATAAGCACCAGTTTCCTACACTGCTAGCTGTTCCAAGAGATAGCAAACATGCTGTTTTATGTGTAATATGTGAAGCACATGAGCATTCACTACTAAACCTATACATGTAAGCAAGGTTGCATTCATATTGTATGCAGTTATGGCAAATTGACCGCCTGTGTTTAGTTGTCCTTGTAAGGCATGATAAAAAGCTGTGTTTCCAGACTAATTAACATAGAAAGATATTGTGAAGCCATATTTGCATATGAACAAAACTCAGATGACCTAGGATCACATGTATTTGAATAATAAATGTAAATGTACACTTACCTAGTAAATGTC
The DNA here is from genome assembly GCF_040206685.1 of Ascaphus truei. Lineage (NCBI taxonomy): Eukaryota > Metazoa > Chordata > Amphibia > Anura > Ascaphidae > Ascaphus > Ascaphus truei. Next base: position 156,188,335 of record NC_134485.1, on the reverse strand, counting down.
CATATATACTGTCATAGTGCTCCAGAATGCCAGTGACAAGAGCTGTATTTTCCTGGTCATTGAAGCGAGGATTACGTGGCTTCTCCACACGTTTCTTCCGAGCAGGTTTAGGGTCAGAGCTTGGCTGATGCTGACTGGACTCTCCTTCTTCCAATGGAAGAGCCTCCAAAAGCTGCCCACCAGCAAGCACGCCACCACCATCCACCCCATCAGCAACTGCGCCACCAGCAGCACTCCCAGCACCAGCACTCCCACTCCTAGCACCAGCACTCACACTCCTAGCACCAGCACTCACACTCCTAGCACCAGCACTCACACTCCTAGCACCAGCACTCCCAGCACCAGCACTCCCACTCCCAGCAACAGCACTCCCACTCCCAGCAACAGGACTCCCACTCCCAGCACCAGCACTCCCACTCCCAGCAACAGCACTCCCACTCCCAGCAACAGCACTCCCACTCCCAGCAACAGCACTCCCACTCCCAGCAACAGCACTCCCACTCCCAGCAACACCACTCGCAGCACCAGCACTCCCACTCCCTGCAACACCACTCTCACTCTCAGCAACATCACTCCCCTGAACAGTACATTCACTCCGACGCGTACTCCCACGAGTAGCACTCCCACTCCCACCAGCATCACTCTTCCCACGCTTTGCGGGCATACTTCCAGCACTCACAAAAAACAGACAATAAATGTACAGCCAATCACACGAAACACTTCCACATATAAAACAAGACAAAGATGTAAACAAAACAACAATGGACAAAGCTCACCCAATACACAACAAGTCTCTCAGTCAATATGCAAATGTTCAAACAGCCAGCTCTGTGCGTCTCTCTCTCTCTCACTCCCAACAACACAGAGAATGAATAGCAGTACACGTTGCCTTTAAATATGGCGCGCAATCCAAAACATGCTTGTTTCGCCTGATTCAGCAAGATTTGTGATTGGGCAACCTAACAGCACCCCGCCACGCACGCCGATACACCTGTGTGTGATCGGCTAATCATCGTGAGAGTGGGCGGATTTATTTTCGGGTTGATTTTGAATGTATTCGGCACTTACTGCATACGGAGAGGAAAAAACGCCAATAACATGACTAATCGGTAAGATTGCCGATTTCACATAATCGACGCTTACTGCATGAGGCCCTAAGTGTTCTAACATGCTGATTTACCAACTATTCAGTCCACTATGCTAGTGATCATCATAATGCCCCCTTAAATAAAGAAAAAAAAGGAGGTGTAACCGGGCGCTCCTAATGTATAGTGTACCTCTATGAAAGCCAAATATAACAAGCGCTAGTGCCCCCCAAAAAAGGTGTGTATATATCAAAGTGCAAAATTAACATATATCATAACCTTAATTGAATGTGTGCAACCTTCACCAAACAGTGAAACAATATAAAACAAGGTAAGTGTATGGCAGCTCAAAAACCTTTATATGGACCGTCCTCTGGTCGAAAATGCAGCCGAGCGACCGGATCACGGCTACATCCGCCCTGAAGCGATGACGTCACACGATGTGACGTATGCGGAACTGTATACTGTAGCAGGCAGAGACGGCAGAACGCCAGGAACCTCCGACCAAGTCCTCTCCCATGAATTACGATTTTGTATAAAATATGTGGGAAATCTTTGCATTTTGCATCTGTCTAATACATCTTCTTTGTAGATATATGTAACAGGTATTCCCTGTTAATACAGATGCTACTACCTGCTGTGTAAACCTGTGTGGTTCTCAGAAGCCTAAGCCTCCGCGTGGGGAGCCTGGGGTACATACATATAATGCGATCTTATGGTGCAATGCCTCCACCTGGGAGGGATTCCAACGGAGTGGGAGGAGGCCCTCACAGCAAACAATCACGTTAAGCAAACAGTTGTAAAACAGAACAGGCTTTACTGCATATATGTAAGCATAACATTCACTAAACACATTAACAATTAGCACTGCATAAGGATATTGCATAATCCCCACACCCACCACCGTGTACCCCCACACCGTGTCCACAGAATAACTCCCCCTTGTCCCGTGGTCAGCGCTGCCACAATATGAGAGTACTCTCGTGTGTGCACGTGCGTAACGTTACCTGCCCAGTGCGACGGCACCTGGGCGTTAAAGACTCTTCGCAAAGGATCAGATGACTTTAGGACGACGTCCGGGTCCTCCGGTGAGAAGATCTGTGAGGGCGGTCCACCATTGGTACGGTTCCGCTCTCTGTGCAAAGCAGGCTTGATCCCAAGCCTCTGGAAGGAAGCTCAGCGTCCGCTGTGTCCCTAACTGGCTCTGGATAGTAAGGGGCAGGGTCCCTAACCTGGGGCCTGTGCCTACAACACTCAATGCTACTGGTGGCTCATGGCTGCCTGGGGCGTAGGGGGCTGCTGGCCTAGTGCAGAGAGTCACTGACTCCTGCACCCTACCTCCTTCCCCTAGCTGCTCCGGACGCCAACTGACTCACTGCAAAACCCTGCGAAATGTAACTAATCTCCTCTGCAGGGAGATGATGCAGCCCTATTGGCTCCCTGGCGTCACGTGGGGTACCCTAAGGCTCATGGGACATGTAGTCCCTGCTTAGAGCCCTCCTTCCATTGGTCGTGGTTCACGTGCTGTAACTGAGCATGTGCGTACTAACCAGGGCCTCCATTCGCATCGGCAGTCTGCTCATGCATGAGGAACTGTAATGGCGGCGCCCTGCACCGGGAACCGCTGGGAGTGCCTCGCAACCTGACCCCGGCCCTAGCAACCGGCTGCACACGTCCCCGGCAACCAGCCGCGTCGGAGGAGAGCGCGCTGAGCGCGCACATACCCCCACTCTTGCGTTCGGCCGATGGGACCCCCATTGGGCTCGGCGGCACCAGCGATCGCCAGCAAGGTGAGGGGGGGCTTGACAGGCAGGGGGGACCTGGCTACATATACTACACAATTGAGTTTCTCTTCCAATTTTTTTCAAGACACACGGGACACCAGCACATTCACCCCTGAGGTGGATCATTACCATTGCTCAGAGATGTGGATCTCTGATATGCCCATAGATCCACAAGGAATATGTGAGTGGGTATAACACATATTTATAGTTTAGAAATATCACCCTTTGATTACTGGCTACACCATTATTTATATTTTCTATTTTCATTTATCCACAGCGTGGTTTCATGCGTACCCCTTAGCTGGAAGAAAACTATGTCACCTGAAACATGTTATCTGAATAATTATTATACACAAAGAAAAACCCGCACAACTGATGCTAACCACAGTGAGGTGCTGACTGGATGGAGACTGATTGTATCATATGGGAGAAAAAAGAACCCAGTCTTCCAGCACTCAATCACAACAAGTGTAGAATTGTAAATTTAAAATACTTTATTAATAACCAAGAATAAAAAAAGGGGTGTTAAAACGTAATTAAACGGTGTATTACAACAGCACGTGACTGTGTCCAATTATAACCCACCTAGGGCTGGGTGGGTGGATGTAGTAATAAAATCCCTTATAGATATTCGGGATTAGACTGCTATATGTTATAGCTTCCTAAAAGGTATAGGAGAGGAGCCTATAAAAACTCACCCAGAAGATATTGTCAATGTTAGTGTATCCGGGCATGTGGTGCACACTCAGATGATACACTAATGGTGCAAATGTTCTGTGGTATAGTATGCAAGGTCAGACCGTATCCACCCCTATTGTGAGAATAAACTGCTTCCTGCGTGGTATCTCCAGCATAATCGGCGCTAGGTCTATTGCGGAATCCTATTATGCCCACATAGTAAAGTAAAACACAGGCTTAAAGGCAAATATTTAGGTGAGGTATATATTAGCATTCATCAGGTATATAGTTTATTTCTCATACTGTAGAGTGTTGATTTATATAGAGACACCATAGGTGGCATTGATAGTGCCGTGGGGTTCCTAGGTGTGCTGTAAACCCTAAGGGCTCACCTATGATGCTGTCAGTGAGGTGTAGGTGGTCTTAACTCAGTATAGAACTCTGTGTGTATTGTAATTGCCTGTTGAAGCAACCTCCACTGTGTTTGTGGTTGCTGCAGCTGAGATCAGCACTGGTTAAATGGGGCTAATAAATACACATAGCAGCTGACAGAATCTGTGAATCTACTAAGCAGATAAACACACTGACGAAATGCCAACAGTACCAACTAATAGGGTGTATGTGGGGTTAATGATGGGATGGATTCAGTGTACAATCACCCCACCCCCCTTCCCTGTATAGCAGCTATATACCTAATGCCAGTTTATAGAGGGGCCGGTCTAACTGTAAATTGCATGGTCCCCTATATCAGCGCTGATCTTGGTTATATCAGCGCTGATATGTTCGAGGACATGCCTGTCTGTAGGTGAGTTGAATAAACCCCTAGAGGTAGGAGAATCACGCTGTATGGTTACAAAGCGCGATCCCGGCTTAACATGCACGCCGGGGGAAGCCGCAAATCTCTCAACGCGGATCAGCATCCATCTGCTGTTGAATTTCAATGAACTGGCTTCCCGCGTGTGCAGGAGAAGATTGCCGAGGTAGGAGGATCACGCTGTATGGTTACAAAGCGCGATCCCAGCTGAACATGCACGTCGGGGGTTTACAGCACACCTAGAAACACCACGGCACTATCAATGCCACCTATGGTGTCTCTATATAAATCAACACTCTACAGTATGAGAAATAAACTATATACCTGATGAATGCTAATATATACCTCACCTAAATATTTGCCTTTAAGCCTGTGTTTTACTTTACTATGTGGGCATAATAGGATTCCGCAATAGACCTAGCGCCGATTATGCTGGAGATACCACGCAGGAAGCAGTTTATTCTCACAATAGGGGTGGATACGGTCTGACCTTGCATACTATACTACAGAACATTTGCACCATTAGTGTATCATCTGAGTGTGCACCACATGCCCGGATACACTAACATTGACAATATCTTCTGGGTGAGTTTTTATAGGCTCCTCTCCTATACCTTTTAGGAAGCTATAACATATAGCAGTCTAATCCCGAATATCTATAAGGGATTTTATTACTACATCCACCCACCCAGCCCTAGGTGGGTTATAATTGGACACAGTCACGTGCTGTTGTAATACACCGTTTAATTACGTTTTAACACCCCTTTTTTTATTCTTGGTTATTAATAAAGTATTTTAAATTTACAATTCTACATTTGTTGTGATTGAGTGCTGGAAGACTGGGTTCTTTTTTCTCCCATATGATACTATCTGAATAATTACCATGTTTAAGCTGTAAATTCTTGCAGAAATCTCCCTTTTTTCTTACACTGGCGACACACTTTATTCGAGCTCGGCTAGTCCCATGAATTCGGGTATACCCGGGTGTATTGAGGTTTGTGACTGTTTTCTGCCCGAGTGCATTGGGTTATTTTCCAGGCAGGGATTGAAGCATTTTATTCCCGCTGGCTGCAATACTGCACAGTATATATATATATATACTGCATTACAATTCATGAATTTATGCCATCTGGTAGACACGCGAAGCATTGCAGCCTATTAAATCCTAATCATTATCATTTAACAGATCAGCCGCCCGTCAGCCAGGCATGAACCCAGGCTGGGAAGGCAAATGCAACGGGGCTTGTCAGAGGTGAGGAGCGGCGCATTCCAGGTATCTGCCAGGTACATACTGGGTATTTGCTCGAATAAAGTGTGTCGGTGCAGTACCTGTGAGAATACTCTAATTTTGAAATTAATAAAATACCTGGTTATGTCCTTTTTTGGAAATGAATATTGTTGCTGCCGAAACGCGAATAGATAAGGTGAATTGTGCATCATAATTTGTTTAATGGTTGAGTAAAACAATCAGCCATGTGCTGTTGCATATTCTGTACCAATAAAATATTTTTTTTTCATTAAACACGTATAATAAAATTACCAATGTACTCCCAAAAGACTAAGGGGCTTCTGCTATATCTGCTGAAGCAGCCGATACAGTAGGTCAATGGGGAATTTCGTCAGAAAATTCCCTGATTGGCCGCTTCGGCAGATAAAGAATAAGCCCCTAACTGTGAACAAACTAGAAAAATAATTATAAGGATGTAGAATTTGTAAGATTAATCTTTGGACTAAGTACTGTAAGTGAGGAACACATTTACTGTAAGTAATGTGTAGGCAAACAAAGTAATTTGCCTAGGACACACAGAGAATGATACGTCTTAAACAGCCCATAATTGTACCTACATCTCAAAATCGCAAATCCCACTTCACTGACCTCCTCATCATACAGTATGTCTTTTAGTGGATTACGTTGAAGATAAGGATTCTGGATAGTAACATAGAAATTTAGTGGGCATGTCACTTACCTATATGGTGGAGGTTTCTTGTTGCCCTTTTTCACCCACCATAACTTAAAATGTGTATGGTATATCCATGTTTACATAGACAGACTAGAACACACTCAACAGAATTACTAAAGTGTCTATGAGACCTGGTGAAATTAAATTTAAATCAAAGAATACTTTGCCTTGGAATAAACATGGAACAAATATGGTTGAGTCATATCTATAAAAAAATATTTACTAACTGCATTATCTCCAACTTAATTTTTCCAGTTTTAAACCGATATTGCGACTCTACAGGTAAACTGCACAAGATAAAAATGATTATGCTGTATAACAATTGGACAGTGCTCAGACCAATGAAAAGAGTACTCTAATCTGTGCAGAAGATTTAAAGGAAGATGTCATCTTATACTTGAGATTGAACAAGCCACGGTCCGGTCTGAGCATTACATACTTCACAGATCTTTGTAAGGTCTTGGTTTAATACAGTATATACAGTACAGATGACGACAAAAAAAAAACAATCTAGAGCTGGGATGGTCCTACAACAAAGGAAGTTATCAAAGGGCAGTTCCTATGAATCTAGGATGGTCCCAGTGAAGTCAAGGAGTAGTCTTAATAATGCCACATTTAAACTCTGAGACCAGGTTAGTGATGAAGTCTAAATGTTTGCAAAAACTCACGGTTGTGCTCATCCCTACAACAACCCTGATCAGCCTTAAACATGCACTATCATCAATTATATTTGCAAATAAAGCGTTGCATATTTTGAATTATTAATACGTCAATTTTGCTCCAATTTATATAGTCACCCCAAACCTAAAGCAGTACAAAATAAATTGATGGCAGTTAAGGATTCAGAAAAAGGTGCCTGCATGAAGGCTAGAGGTGGGTGAATTATTGACCGATATTCGACTTCGCTGCAAATATGTTGTTCATTCGCATCTGCAAAAAATTGCGACTTGGGTAAAAAAAAGAAAGAAAAAAAAGACATTTGCCAAGAGAGGGGGACTATTTTAGTTTGTTAGAGTTTCAAGTGCTATATATATTACCTCAAACACACTTTCAAATAACATGTGGAGAGACACCTGTGCACAAAAAATGGGTATCCTTGACATTCCTAGGAAATATGCTAATAACTCCTATTAGGAGATAATGTTGGAAATTCAGCGCTCGTGCTGCAGGTATATAATGTGTTGGAAACGTAAATCCCCTTGCAGCGTGTGTGCGGAGCGTCTCCCCAATAGTCTCCTAAAACAGGGTGACCCCCAAAAGGGGGGGGCCTTAGAAGAAAAGAAGATAAAATGCACGCAATGCGCACCAGAGATTAAAAAGTAGTACATTATTTATTAATAAAAATTAAAAATAACCGAGGGGATCCAACCCCACCTCAATACATATGCGTCACAGATATAGGTTCGGTTACAATGAACACAAACCATATGATTAATCAAAACTGACTAATTAAACTAAATCCACAAACAAGATAACACACAGTATATAAAATAATAAAAAGGAGACAGTGTTCAATAAAACGGGATAAATTAATCCTGGATTTGACTAAAAATATAGCTAAGCAGCTGCCTGAGACTGACAGGTTGAGACAGAGACTTACACTGAAGCCCAGAGCGGGTTCTGTGGCGAACGTATAGGGATCCGGACAACGCCACCGCAGAGATCTAACCACCGCCCGAGCTCCCTGCAAACGCCGTCTCAGCCTGTCAGGATACGCGCAGAGTGACCTGTCGTTACCTCTACGCGTTTCGCACTACGTGCTTCGTCAGGAGGTCACGTACAAGGTCACATACGCGTATTTATATAAACCACAGCCAATCAAATACCAGGCTGTGAATTAGAACATGTTGGGAGCCAGACGTATGTGTCCTCCCAAAGTATATCTATAATCCCATAAGGGCAGCAGTTCTTACCAAAATCAGCTAGAATAGAGCAAGAGATCAGTTAGAACAACATATATACAGTGTCGACAATGTATCTAGACATTACATCCAAAAGAGATCACTGGAATGTTTGTTGATTAACTCATTCACTACTGAACTTAGATATAAAGCATGTTATATACCAAACATGCATAGTCTATAACATATACATGAATATATTCATAATCAGAATTTCTAAAAGAAAACCATATACAGTAAGCACAATAAAGTTACTACATGAACATTACATGCACATTACATATTTATTTTAGAAACGGAGTAAGTTCCATTAACTCATTAAAGCCAGTGGGATACCTAGTTTGAAATGTGTAAATCCAATATTTTTCTCGTTTTAATAGGTTAAGATCTCTATTACCTTGTCTGATATTGAATGGTACACATTCCAATCCCTTAAATCTAATACAGCTGGGGTCATTGTTATGAACTTCTTTAAAGTGCTTTAATAGGGGAGTAAAAGGCATACCTTTCGTTAAAGTTTTTGGTATGTTTTTAACATTTCTCAAGTGTTCCAGCATACGCATTTTAAATGGTCTCTTAGTCTTGCCAATGTACTGCAAATTGCAACTACACTGTAAAACATAGACCAAATGCGTGGTGAAACAATTTATGAAGCTTTTAGTGTTATAAACATGATTGGTGACAAAAGATGTAACAGATTTGTCTTTTGTGATATGATTGCACGCCTTGCATTTGCCGCACATATATGTGCCTACAATCCCTAGACGTGTTTTCATATCACCAGAGGATTTATTGTTTCAAACAACCTCTCTTGGAGCCAGTAGGCTTTTCAAATTAGGTGCACGCTTAAATACTATACCAGGTTGTGATTTCAAATGGGGTCCCAATATGGGGTCCATTTTGAGTACACTCCAATGTTTACGTATCACTTTTTTAATATTACTATGAGCCCCACTGAATTGAGTAATGAAAGGAGGTATAACATCCTTTCTCTTATTAACCCCTTTTACTTTTTCATGATGATATTTGAGCAAAGATCCCCGTTGGATTTTTTCCGTCCTTGCTAATGAGGAATCTATCAAGTCTTCGTATTTTTTAGCAAGAAATCTTTTTTAAGGAATAAAGATTGTTCATCGAAATCCTTGATCTTAGAATCATTCCTTTTTATTCTCAAAAACTGATTGAACGGAATATTCTGAACCCATCTTTTATCATGACAACTGAAGGGATCTAAATATGAATTAACATTTGTAACTTTGAAGTGGGTTCTAGTTTGAATTGTGTTGGCTTCAATGTAAATCTCCAAATCAAGAAAGTGAATGCTAACATTACTATTTTCACCACTGAATTTTAAATTAAATTAATTTACATTCAGAAGAGAGACAAAGTCAAGATATGACTCTTCACTTCCCTCCCAGACAATAATGATGTCATCAATGTACCTCCTCCACAGTTTGAGCTCCCACTGTCCCATGTACAAATTGGCGAACGATGGGGCAAATGTAGTTCCAATCGCCGTCCCCAAGGTTTGTAAAAAATATATTGAATCGAACATAAAATAATTGTGACTCAAAATAAATTGTATAGATGTGAGAATAAATTCAATCTGTGATATAGGTAAATTTTGTGGTGTCATCAAAAAGTGCCTAACTGCCTCTACTCCTTTTTGGTGAGGGATACTCGTGTATAAGGCCTGAACGTCTAATGTGGCCAAACGATAATATTCATGCCAAATGAAGTCGTTCAGGACCTGTAAAACCATTGTGGTATCTTTTAAGTGTGAGGGAAGTGTAGTGACAAGAAATTGTAAGTAAAAAATAAACATATACAGACAAATTAGAAGTGAGGGAATTAATCCCTGAGATAATGGGACGTCCTGGTGGGGAAGTGAGTGATTTGTGCATCTTGGGGATATAATAAAAGATAGGGACAGTGGGAGTCTCAATCAACAGAAAATCATATTCCGGTCTGGAAAGGATTCCAATATCCAAGGCCTTATTAAGGTGTATTTTTTTTTTAAAGTCCTAAATATTCCCTTGTGGGATCTCTCTTTAGTGTAATGTATGAAGTGTGATCCATCAAAAGACGGTAGGCCTCTTGGAAATAGTCCTCTATATTTAAGAGAACTATTGCACCACTCTTATCTGCTGATCTTAAAACAATGTCTGGGTTTGATTTTAATTTCTTAATACTTCTTTGCTCCTCCCAAGTTAGGTTGGAGTAAGATCCATTAGATTTTTTCCTACATAATTCTTTTAGATCATGGATGTTTAACGGGGAAACAGCAAGTTAACCCACCAGGCGCTCAGAAAGCATGGCTGCAGCTGTGAACTGGTGCTTGAATAACAGTTAATGTTGGTAACGAACGCCACAGTCCCCTAGTGTAATCTTCACAAATGTAAATCTCTGCAACTGGCTAACCATAAGCACAATAAAGTTAGAGAAAACATAGAAATAGATAACTTACAACTGGGGGATGTAGAGAAGTGGCTGGTCTATCCTCCGGTATGGAAATGCTGCATGTCCCTCTGCTAGCAATGTGTCTTGACGACTTGATCCTCTCAGCCCGCCAGCACTTTCTTCTGCCGCCAACCCTACATCCGCTCGATCGCGGTGGGTGGTCACCTGACCGACGGCAGTGCCGGTGTATCCGGGTGTAGCAGGGGGACGCAGGTGCACCAGACGCAGCCCGGCGTGCAGGCAGCAGGCACTGAAATACTGGAAATTCTCCCAGGGGAGGTGTAGATGCCGCACAGCCGTGGAGTAAGAACTTCAGAGAAGGCTGATCAGTGATTCATAAAAAACTTTAATGAAACAAAGTGCAAACGGATCCTCTTGACGCGTTTCGGCCCGTCAGGCCTTTGTCAAAAGAGTGAGGGGCCGAAACGCGTCAAGAGGATCCGTTTGAACATTGTTTATCCGGTGCTATCTCCAAAATTCCGAAAATTCCTCAAACTCATGAAAAACATATCCAAAAGACCAAAAATCCTCAAAATAGATCTAGATATGAAAAATGGGAACTCCATCCCATCTCTGATTGGCTCTAGTAGACCATGTGACAGAATAACGGATATGACGTCATTGAAAGCCTGTCACATGGTACTAGAACCAATCAGAGTAGGGATAGACTTCCTACGCTCTGATTGGCTACCGTACCATGTGAGGGTGGCCATGTTTCTTTTAATGACGTCATCTTAAAGCCAATTGAAGCAAAGCCATTCTGATTGGCTGTGCTTTCATTGCCTTTAAGTTACGTCATCATTTTTTTTTTATATCGGCCAAAACACATGGTTTGCACGGCCCAATCAGGGCCGTGGAAACCATGATGAAAATGTGACGTCATAGGCCTTTAAAAGCCTATGTCGTCTCATTTTGAAGCCAGATGCCGAGGAGGAAGGACCTCTGGTGAAGAAAGAAGACCAGGGCGTGGCAGCAGATGGGAAGAAGACCCCGGAAGAAGATAGAAGAAACAAGAATACAGATGAAGATGGATTAGAAGTAGAAGACCCCTGGATTGTCGTGTTTTATTATTGTAATGTTTATTATTTTATGGTTTATTATTTTATGGGTTCCTGTTCGTGGATTGATTCGTGAGTAAGCTGTTCAACGGGAGTCGGTGAGTGGATCAAGTAATGGTAAGTGAACTAAAGAAATGTATTTAATGTAACTGTGTTTTTTGTTGCTTTTCACATGTGTTTTTTTTTATTGTACACCATTTCTTGCCACTGTATGTATGTACTGTATGTATGTATGTATGTCTAGAGAGAGATATACATACAGGGTAAGAAATGATAGTGTTTTAAAAGCTTGCTTTGCACTATTTTAAATGATTGTGGCTATGCTGCTATGCATAGATGTGTGTTTAATGTATTTTATAATTAGATAGATGTCATTTTTGGGCTTCTATGCTGTACATTAGGTAATGGTGAGGCTTGCTTTTGTATATTGTAATTTTTGGTGTCCTATTTTGTATAATGGTAACTTGTTCTCTTTAACGGTTGCTATAGTTAATTGTGTAATTGGTATGAATGCTATTTTAATTGTTTTGGGATGTAATTCATGTATGCTAATTGATTGATGTTGACTTTATTGGATTACATTGTATACTTCTTTTGATGTAATGCTATTTTATTTGAAATATTATATTGTTAACATTGATTTGCAGTGTCTACATGTAGCTTGCATTTTATGCAGCATATATACAATGTAAATGCAATGTTTTAAATGGCATTTGAGGCTTTGGATTGGCATTTGATGCTTTAGATTGGATGATTACATTTGATTTGGTTGGAAATCGCATTGTATTTCATTGAGGCTGTTATGGATAAGTGGTATTTTTATTGAAGCATGTTTTTGTTAACCCTGACACATTTATTTGTATATTGGTTCATCATGTGTGTATATATATATATATATATATATGTATGTGTATATATATATATATATATATATATATATATATATATATATATATATATATATATATATATATATATATATATATAGGTGTGTATATATATATATATATATATATATATATATATATATATATATATATATATATATGCAAATACAACTGTATGCTCATCTGCATGTCTTAGGCAGGTCTGCAACCCCGCCTTTCCCCATCATCACCCAGCATTTCCACTGCAGCAAGGGATTCTTGGAAATGACATGCAAATGAGCACACAGTGTCACTTTTTGCCTCAAAAACCATTTTTAACATGGCTACCTATAGGCTTAAGCTTTCTGCATGGTCACAGCTTTGAGCACAGCCAGGGTTAAGGTGCATACCCAGAAAACCACCCACAGACAGCTGTTTCGACCTTGATGGGGCCTATAGGGAACCATGTTAAAAATGGTTTTTGAGGCAAAAAGTGACACTGTGTGCTCATTTGAATGTCATTTCCCAGAATCCCTTGCTGCAGTGGAAGTGCTGTATGCTGGGTGATGATGGGGAAAGGCGGGGTTGCAGACCTGCCTAAGACATGCAGATGAGCATACAGTTGTATTTTGCATATTTGCTTTCCTGTGGAGGGTTTTTGTCACTTTTTTTACTCACCATAACTTAACTCAGTATTATGGTATAGCCTATCCCATAGCTTCTCATGCATACCCAGTTAAAATCAACCCCACACTGATGAGACCCATCAAAGTCGAAACAGCTGTCTGTGGGTGGTTTTCTGGGTATGCACCTTAACCCTGGCTGTGCTCAAAGCTGTGACCATGCAGCAAGCTTAAGCCTATAGGGAACCATGTTAAAAATGGTTTTTGAGGCAAAAAGTGACACTGTGTGCTCATTTGCATGTCATTTCCCAGAATCCCTTGCTGCAGTGGAAATGCTGGGTGATGATGGGGGAAGGTGGGGTTGCAGACGTGCCTAAGACATGCAGATGAGCATACAGTTGTATTTGCATATTTGCTTTCCTGTGGAGGGTTTTGTCACTTTTTTTACTTACCATAACTTAACTCAGTATTATGGTATAGCCTATCCCATAGCCTCTCATGCATACCCAGTTAAAATCAACCCCACACTGATGAGACCCATCAAGGTCGAAACAGCTGTGTAGCTGAGACTGTGTCCCCTTGGCCTTGAGTCATCGTCCCTTCGGGGACTAAAGACTCCTGCTGCTTTTGGGGGGGCAGGCCATCTCGAGCTGAGAGGAGTTATCCTGAGCGAGCGGTTCTGAGCGAGCAGATGCGGAAGTGAGGGGCCGGCACCGTTGCCCTGGGACATCGCCATTACTGGCTAAAGTCCCTTGCTGCTTTTGGGGTGCCGCACCTGAGCTTGGGAGAGCGGAGATGACGTCGCAAGCTGGAATGCGCAATTCCATCCAGTTCCTGATCGAGGAGACCGAGAGATGTCGAGTGAACCTGCAGTGGATAGTGGAGAAGGTGCTGAAGCAATTGATTGGTCTGGATGCTGAGAGGATCTTCTGCCTTCAGGATTTCCCTGCACAGGGGATTTATGACCTGACCTGTCATCAAGAAGTGGATGTTTGGTGCACTTTTGAAAAAGGCAAGGAGAAGTCTGGTGATCCGGTCTTATATGGCATCAAGGTTATTCCAAGTTTTATGCTGGAGGAGAGACCACTTGTAATTCACATGTACAATCCGTATGCAAGGAAAGAGGAGATTGTGACTTTTTTGAAAAGGTATTGTGAAATGATCAGAGGAGGTGAAGAACTTAAAAACCCGTATGGCATGTTTAACGGGAAAAGACGTTTCTGGGTACGGTTCAGACGGGATCCATCATGTGCAGGAGGAGTGACGCACCCACCGGCCATGTTCAATATCAGAGGGGACAGAGGTTTTTTGTTTTACCCGGGAAAGCCTCTATATTGCAGGCATTGCCACACTTATGGACATACAAAGGAGGGTTGCACGAAAATGGGAATTGTGTGACGTTATTGTGGGGAAGAGGGACATACTGCAGCCAACTGTGGAGTCCCTAAGAGATGCCATCTATGCGGAGAGGAAGGACACTTGGCAAGGCAGTGCACAAAAAGGTCATATGCCCTGGCAGCAAAAGGGGGCATTGTGCTAGAAGAAGAGGAAGAGACAGTGGAGGGTCAGGGAATTTGTGAGATGGAGAGTTCCCAAGAGGGAGGGCTTGGTCCGGCTATAACAGCAATGTATGAGGAGGATTTAAGAAAGGAAAAAATGCTAGAGAGTGGCCCAATTGAGGGGGAGGTGGAAGTGGAAATAATGGACACGACCGGACCCAAGAAAGGGGCGCAAAAACGTAGTTTACAAAGTGACAATGATGTTTGTACAGTTGAAGGGGAGGGGAAGAGTGAGCTACGGCAAGATAGGGTGATGAAGTCAAAGTTTTGTGCGCTGGATTTGTCCAGTATTGACGGGAGTGGGGAAGAGGAACAGACTGTGAGTAAAGGAAAAGAGGAAAATAAGAAGTTAGATAGGGAAGCGCTAGAAACTGAGGAGAAGGCAGGCCCTGATGGTGCGAGTGGAAAAGGCAGAGAGGGAAAGAGTAAGTATAAAGGGTTTGTTAGTGGAAGCGAAAACGAGTCTTCGCAAGGGATAGAAACAAAGGATGATAAGGATAGCCAGAGTAAAGTGGAGCCTAGAGAGAAGGGTGTAGAGGGTAAAGTTGGAAAAGTATCAGGGAAGTTAACCCTAAAAGAGAAAATGGAACATTTTGAGAACGCAGTGGGAGATGTTCTGTTTTGGGTTGGTATTTTCCGGAAGCAGCATGGGGGGAGTAGTGATGAACAGATATTAGAAAGATTGGATAAAATGATGTACCAGAGAAAACAGCTGACAAAAGTGCAATATGAAGAATTAAAAAAAGAGCATGTACAGTGGGTTAAAATAAAAAAGGCTAGGGGAGAGGTGAGGGAGAAAGAGAGTAGTGAGAGTAATAGCTCATCCTCACAAAAAAGTCAGATAAGCGTGGAGGGGGAGGAGAGGGAGGGGTATGTAAAACAAGAGTTAAATAGAATAAACATGTGGGCAGGCAACGTGATGGACAAGCATAGACTAGAATTGCTAAAGACACAGCTTACTAAGACAGGGTTGGGTAGAGAGGAAGTACGTAGATTAAAAGGTAAATGTATTACATGTAATATCGAGTTTCAGTTAGAGAAGTTACTGGAACAGAAGAAATAATTAGATGTAAGATTAAACGTTTTGTACGCAAAGCTTTGTTGTAGGATGATTATATGATCAGGAAGCTAAATTCTGATGGATGGAAGGGATGGATGGCTGGGAAGGAAGAATGGCGACAGAATGGGATGAAAGTGTGTGTAATTGTGTTTTGAACAGTAATATTCTGTGGGGAAAGGAAGGAGGAAGAAAATGTAAATATATTATGTTTTGGTGTCTTTCTAATGTTAAGTGACGTTTGTCACTATGGTGTGTTTTTTTGGTTACCAAAAAAGTTTGTAAACTTAAAAAAGGTGTTGAATAAAAGAAGTTTAAAAAAAAAAAAAAAAAGAAACAGCTGTCTGTGGGTGGTTTTCTGGGTATGCACATTAACCCTGGCTGTGCTCAAAGCTGTGACCATGCAGAAAGCGTAAGCCTATAGGGAATCATGTTAAAAATGTTTTTTGAGGCAAAAAGTGACACTGTGTGCTCATTTGCATGTCATTTCCCAGAATCCCTTGCTGCAGTGGAAGTGCTGTATGCTGGGTGATGATGGGGAAAGGCGGGGTTGCTGACCTGCCTAAGACATGCAGATGAGCATACAGTTGTATTTGCATATTTGCTTTCTTTATATACACTACCGACACAGTTTATTGCACTGCGGCCAGTTCCGCAAGCCGGGAGATTTTCCGGCTTGCTAGTGGCCGCCCCCTGCACGCGCGTCCAGGGCTCCCCGAGGGAGCCCTGGTGTCCCGCGATGTGGGGGACGGCAGCAGGGGGTTCCGGGGGACCCGGCGGACACGGCAGCGGGAGGGAGAGCGCCCCGATCGGAGGGCGCTCTTCCGCTGCTTCGGCGCGCGCCCGGCACCCTCCGGCGCGCGCCAGTTTACTGCTGCGGCCGAGAATGGGCAAATGCTCGAAAAAACTCGGCCGCAGCAGTATATATATATATATATATATATATATATATATATATTTTTGTTTTCTTTCTTTTATTTTTTTTTATTTTTTCATGATGAAGCCACTGTACAGGATGGGTATGTGGCCAAGGTGGCTTAACCCCTTAATTACCTTTGCAGTTAGTACCCGATAAGGTGATTAAGGGGTTCATTGATATGTCAATGTCATTGCAATGTATTGGCTATGTATTATTTTGGCAACGGACCACAAGGTTGATGCTGGCGATGGGGCCTTCTTATTGAAGAGGTCAGTAGAATTTTCTTTATTTTACTATGCTAGTTAATGTGTTTAATAATGTCCAAATAATGTATTATCCCTATCTGGATAATAGTTATTTGGCACATTATTGTACTGTATGTTTTGGGGTGGGGGGAGGGGTATTGGCCCCAAGGGTATGTGTTAGGACTCCCTTGTGGGTAGTGGGTGAGGGTGGTTAGGCCTCAGGGGGTGGGGGGTAGTGGGGATGGGTATGTGGGTGATTGTGGGTTAACTCCTTAATGACTGTAGCGGTTCATAACCGCTATGGTGATTAAGGGGTTAGGGGACATTACATTGGATGTTTTTATTCTTGTGTTAGTTTTGCAGAAGCGGATGGGGCATGGACAGTGATGAAGATGAGGATGGCCTTCATCGTTGCAGCCGGACATGGGTGAGTGCTACATGAATTTAATGTATTTATTGTTCTGTATGTATTTCAAATGGACACATGCACTATTATCCATTTGTGGATAATAGTCATTGTGCCAATCACTATACTGTATGTTAGGGGGTATAGGTGTTTTTGGTGTAATATAGTGTGGAGCTGTTGTGTGTGTTTTCTTTTTATTGTGGGTAGCGGGGGTGGGTGAAGGGGGTATTAGCTCCAACGGTAGTTTGTTTAGGGCTTGCGGGTGGGTAGCGGGAGGGTTTAACCCCTTCATGACCGTAGCGGTATTAACTGCTACGGTCGTGAAGGGGTTAAGCGCACCCGCAACCCCCCTCCCCCCCAAGCCCTAAACAAACAACAAAGGATAAATACTCCCTTCACCCACCCCCGCTACCCACAATAAACCTGGCACGGCGGCTTAACCTCTTCATTGCCTTAGCGGTTAGCCGCTAAGGTAATGAAGTGGCCTTTAAATGCATTTTTCCTGCCTCGAATGCATGCCGGGGGGGCTCCGCTGCTGGTAATAATGGTATCAGCTCAGGAGACCCCCGGCATCAATCCCAGCCAGGAAAAAGGCCAGAATATTTTCTAAGTGCCGATCCACCACTCATCAGCAGCCTCTCAACATCAACTTGCCAACTTTTTCTTGCGTTGCTGATTCGCCATTAAAACGCCATTCTAGAGTGGTGAAAAGCTCCGCTAAGCTACTTGCCACTATTAGAATACAGCGTGGCGGAAAATGTTTCTATTTTAGGCGGAAAGTGCCTTCTCGCCTCGCCACCGGCAGAAAAAAAAAACCGCCAACAAAACTGGCAGATTTTTTGATTCTCGACACTTTGTCGCCCCTTACTGAATAGGGGTAAGCATTTTTGGCGGGAAACCGGTGAGAATTGCCTTTCCGCCGCTTACTGCATGATGCCCTAAGTCTATTGGACAGTAATTTAGCATATAATTTGATATCAGTGTTAATTAAAGATATAGGCCGGTAACTTTTGCAGTCCAGTGGGTCTTTCCCAGTTTTATGGATTAGTGATATCGACGCCTGCAACATCTCCTTGGGGATGGGGGCTCCCGCTAAGATTGCGTTAAACATGTGGAGCAACCTTGGGGCAAGTGGCTTTATAAATTTCTTATAATATAGCCCTGACAAGCCATCGGGCCCAGGAGCTTTTGATGGTTTCAGTTCTTTAATGGCCTATGTCAGTTCCTCGATAGAGAAATCAGCATTTAAGGCTTCTCTATCTATTTCCTTCAATCTCCCCAGGTTTGAGCCGGCTAAGAAATCACTTAGGACACCGCTCGTTTTAGTGTTATGTGCCACTTTCTCTCCATTATAAAGTGTCTCATAGAAGGAGCCAAATTCATCTACGATCTTCTGAGGATTAGACGTTGGGTTGCCAGATTTTAAGCATATAGCTTGGATGTTGTACTTAGATTGCCTATCCTTTAGCATACGGGCTAGCATTGTATCCGGTCTGTTTGCTTTCTCGTAAAATTTCCTCTTTGACCAACTCAGAGAATTATAAGCCCTGGAGGCTAGTAGCATATTAAGTTCAATTTTGGCATCCTTTACCTCCTGTAAGGTTTTGGGGTCTAAATTCTTTTCATGGTTAGAGGAGAAAGTCTGCAATTTATTTGGGAGATTAATAATTTTGGACTCTCTTTCTCTCTTTTGTCTGGCTGTGATATTTATTAACGTGCCGCGTAACATTGCTTTATGGGCTTCCCATAGCCCATAGCTGCGAGTCAACAGAGCCCGTATTGATCTTGAAGAATTGGTTTATCTCGTTGCCAATAACATCACATATTTCAGGTATTTTTAAGATTGATTCATTAAGTTTCCATTTTGTTCCAGGTCTATCAGTTCGGATATTGTTGCACCATAGCTCTATTGGTGCATGGTACGACCATGAAATATCATGGATCCCTGCTTGGGTAACCTTAGGAACCAGTTGACAGGACACAAAGAAGTAATCAATTCTGCTATATGTGCCATGAGGGTGGGGAAAGAATGTGTAGTCCCTGTCTGCCGGATGTAATTCCCTCCAGATATCTGTTAGCTGGTTGGTTTTGAGGGCCCGGCGAACAGATATGCCTGCTCCTTTGTTGTATAAGCCTGCTCCTCCTGTCCTATCAAGGTGCAGTTGCATAATCATGTTAAAATCTCCTGCTAATACCACACATGCCTGGGCTGCCGAGTTCAGGGTTCTGAAGAACTTGTCAAAAAAAGTAGCGTTCTTTTCGCTAGGTGCGTGTATACATGCCAGCGTGATTTTCTGTCCCCTAATTGCCCCTACTACAATAATGTATCTGCCATTACTGTCGCGCTTGGTGAGCTTCACTTCAAATGGAATGCTATTTCTAACTAATATAGCTACCCCACGTTTTTTAACCTCTGCTGTAGATAAGAAAACCTGAGCAAAATCCTTATCGAGATATTTGGGGGCGCTAGTTTTACTGAAATGTGTCTCCTGTAGGGGAAGGATATCGGCGTGCTTCCTCTTGTAGTCTGAGAAAGCCAGCTTACGCTTGGTTGTGTTGTTAAAGCCCTGGACATTTTGGGATATGTGTCAACGCCATTTATTGATGTGTGTGTAGACCCGCGTCTGGATAATGATGGACTCACCCACGTTTCCGCCTTCCCAGTACGTCTGATCCGTTGCCCCGAGATGCACCCGTGTAGCCTGTTTTACATTCTGCCCGGTAGGCTGTTGTTCCTCTGTAAAGAGGAGGGAGGGGGAGGGAGGGGAGGGCAGGGGGTAGGCGGGGAAGGGTGGGGAGGAGAAGACCACACATAGGTGGGAACATGAGGGATAAAACAAAAAAATGGAAATAAAAAAACCACCAACACACAGATGACAACATACAATAGAAAGACAAGAGTCCATCCTGGGAGCCCCCAGGTATGTCTCTTGCGCCCATGGGGTTGGTCTCTTGGCCCAGACTTATAGAGGGATCTCCCCTGTATGCTGGGACCCGACCCACCTGGGACTTGTTTGCGATCCCTTCTTCTCCGGGACCATATCCGAGAACGCGTGCACGCCGACACGAGGATCTCCGCCGACGCGTTTCAATTACATAGATAATATTTTCAACTCAACAGCACTTCATAACGTTAGTAACTGTAGCAAAACCTGCAAAATGTAAACGCAATCATAATGGGAAACTTAACCTTGCGGCTATCTTTAGCTGCCTTCTCTAATCCGCTTCCCTAACTTAGAACTCTAACTCTAACTTAGATCTCTAACTCTACCTTAGAACCCGCTCACCGAACCCAATCCCACTAGCCCCTCTGATGGAGCTAGCTACTCAACCTGTGATCCTATGCGCTCCTGGCAGTGTCCTCCCTCCTTATCTGTGAAACCCTGTCAAGTTGGGGAGTTTTAAATAGATTGCGCGAATTACCCATCCCCCATGTGATTCCCCGCTAGTCAACACAAATAAGATAATTATCCCTTGTCAGTCTATTAATATGTTAATAGTTTGGGCTTAGAGCTCTCCCTACTGTGATGGGGCTAGTGCTTATGTGTGGGTCTCGCGTGTGTCTCCTACTGAGATCCCATCTACAGGTGTGAGTCTATCTACTTAGAGGTGTTTATTTGCCCCTAGATGCCAATCTGATGTTTATTCGCCCCTAGATGCCAATCTGTAGACTGCGCTGATCTCCCCATGGTTATGAACGCCGTAGTGGTGAGCTCCGCTTTTTAAGGACCCCCTCCCCTCTCCCATGAGAGTGAATGAAAGTCTGGGGGCCCATAGTTTTGGGGGGCAGCAATGATATCCGGATCTCCTGCAGGGTGTCCTGGTTCCCACCACTGCCGTGCACCTTCCAGAACGGCTGCTCTTCACGATGATACAGGGAGTCCCAACCATCTCGCTGGTCTACCTCCATCTTGGTTGGCATCCGCGTCACCCCTGGGCACCTCCGCATCCAATTCCCACTGCGCAGACGTCGGTTACCAAATCTCGCGATGAGACGACGCTGATTGGTGATGTCACTGGGCAAGCCCGCGAAGATCAGTGTTGTTCCTGCGTACCTCGTGGATGGAGCGAGGCAAGATGGCCGCGGGTCAAAAAACGTGAGTAGAGCTCTCCATCTTACAGGATCCTGTGATCGAGTCCTAGGGACTGGTGGGGGTTGTGGGAGAAGTCCAGCTCGAGTAAAAGGCATTTGAGTGCTTTATTGGGTCTGGTCGAGGCTAGGTCTTGCAGAAGGGGTGGGCAGAGGAGGATTTCTTATGTGGACTCGGCGACTCTGCTGCGGGTCGTGTCTTTGGTTTGCTGCTCTCTACCTTATTTCATGAGGATGCGGGGGCGCCATCTTTGGCCGCCACATGGCGAGGGGGACTCTACGCTGATCCTAGTACCCGCCGTAGGAATCCCTCAGCATCCTCCACATTTTTGAGATTATGTGCTACCCCGTTTTTGAAGACCATTAGGGCACACGGAAATAGCCAGCGGTATCGTATCTCCTTGTCTCGCAGTGCCTTGGTAACGGTGGCCATTGCTCTCCGTTTAGCGAGAGTGGTGGGGGACAGATCTTGGTATACTTGGATTTTTATGTGCTCAAATTCCACCACTTTTAATTCCCTCGCGATCCGGCAAGTGTCCTCTTTGGTGCGGTAGCAATGGAATCTGAGCACCACATCTCAGGGCGGGGGCTCCTTGTTGAGGTCTGCCCCACAAAGCACGGTGGCAGCGGTCCAGTACTAGGTCCCTGTCAGCCATGTCTGGGAACAAATGTTCCAGCCAACGTGAGGTGAATTCCTCGGGGTCCATTATTGACTCTGGCACCCCTCTCAGCCTTATATTACAGCGCCGATTGCGGTTCTCTGCATCCTCTATCTTGTCCTCTAGGGATTTGAGCTGGTCTTTGAGGGTCTCCATTTGAGTTTGTGATTGGGCTAGGGAAATAGCTGTGTCCTCTGCTCTGGATTCCAATGCGTTCGTGCGCACCCCCAGTGCATCCACATCTTTCCTGTCATCTGGTTTTTCAGATGGGATATCCATGTCTGGGTCTGCCGCCGCTGACTGAGCAGGAGATGCAGGTAAGTCGGCCCTGGCTGTCTCCTTGCTCTTTAAATAAGTGGACACTGTTTGTGCTTTTTTTGAGTGGTTTTGGTTGCTGCCATCCCTGTGTGTTTAGATGCGATCTGCAGGGTTTTAATTGTGAAATCGTCTTATTTCTGCCGGTGTTGAATTGATTATAAGCGCCGGAGGGAACGGAGCTCAAACTCTAAGCTGCCATTCACCTTCCCCCGGCGCGGCCATTTTAAACCTACCTGGTGAAGAATGCAGGGGTACTAACCGCAAAATAAACAGTTACATTAAATACATTTCTTTAGTTAACTTACCATTACTTGACCCACTCACCGACTCCCGTTGATCAGCTTACTCACGAACCAATCCACGAACAGGAACCCATAAAATAATAAACCAGAAAATAATAAACATTAAAATAATAAGACACGACAATCCAGGGGTCTTCTAATTGTAATCCATCTTCATCTGTATTCTTCTACCTTCTTCCGGGGTCTTCTTCCCGTCTGCTGCCACGCCCTGGTCTTCTTTCTTCTCCAGAGGTCCTTCCTCCTCGGCGTCTTGCTTCAAAATGAGACGACATAGACTTTTAAAGGCCTATTACGTCACATTTTCGACATGGTTCCCACGGCCCTGATTGGGCCGTGAAAACCATGTGTTTTGGCCGATGCAAAAAAAATGATGACGTCACTTAAAGGCAATGAAAGCACAGCCAATCAGAATGGCTTTGCTTCAATTGCATTTAAGATGACTTCATTAAAAGAAACATGGCTGGCCTCACATGGTACAGTAGCCAATCAGAGCGTGTTAAGTCTATCCCAACTCTGATTGGCTCTAATAGACCACGTGACAGAGGCTTGGGGAAGAACGGATATGACGTCATTGAAAGCCTGTCACATGGTACTAGAGACAATCAGAGTTGGGATAGACTTCCCACGCTCTGGCTACCGTACCATGTGAGGCCGGCCATGTTTCTTTTAATGACGTCATCTTCAAGGCAATTGAATCAAAGCCATTCTGATTGGCTGTGCTTTCATTGCCTTTAAGTGACGTCATCATTTTTATTTTTATCGGCCAAAACACATGGTTTTCACGGCCCAATCAGGGCCGTGGGAACCATATGACGATAATGTGACGTCATAGGCCTTTAAAAGCCTATGTCGTCTCATTTTGAAGCAAGACGCTGAGCAGGAAGGACGTCCGGAGAAGAAAGAAGACCAGGGCGTGGCAGCAGACGGGAAGAAGACCCCGGAAGGAGGTAGAAGAATACAGATGAAGATGGATTACAAGTAGAAGACCCCTGGATTGTCGTGTTTTATTATTTTAATGTTTATTATTTTCTGGTTTATTATTTTATGGGTTCCTGTTCGTGGATTGGTTCGTGAGTAAGCTGATCAACGGGAGTCGGTGAGTGGGTCAAGTAATGGTAAGTTAACTAAAGAAATGTATTTAATGTAACTGTGTTTTTTGTTGCTTTTTTCATGTGTATAATTTTTTTATTGTACATCATTTCTTGCCACTGTATGTATGTATGTATGTCTAGAGAGATATATACATACAGGGTAAGAAATGATAGTATTCTAAAAGCTTTCTTTGCACTATTGTAAATGATATTGGCTATGCTGCTATGCATAGATGTGTGTTAAATGTATTTTATAATTAGATAGATGTAATTTTTGGGCTTCTATGCTGTACTTTAGGTCATGGTGAGGCTTCCTTTAGTATATTGTAATTGTTGGTGTCCTATTTTGTATGATGCTAAATTGTTCTCTGTAACGGTTGCTATAGTTAATTATGTAATTGGTATGGAGGCTATTTTTATTTTTTTGGGATGTAATTAATGTATGCTACTTGATTGATGGTGACTTTATTGGATTACATTGTATAGTTGTTTTGATGTAATGCTATTTTATTTGGAATATTGTATTGTTAACATTGATTTGCAGTGTCTACATGTAGCTTACATTTTATGCAGCATGTATACAATGTAAATGCAATGTTTTAAGTGGCATTTGAGGCTTTGGATTTGCATTTGATGCTTTAGATTGGATGATTACATTAGATTTGTTTAGGAATTTGCTTTTGATTTCATTGAGATCGTTATGGATCAGTGGTATTGGCATTGCCAGGATGGCTTAACCCCTTAATTACCTTTGCGGTTAGTACCCGATAAGGTGATTAAGGGGTTCATTGATATGTGAATGGCATTGCAATGTATTGGCTATGTATTACTTTGGCAACGGACCACAAGGATGATGCTGGCGACGGGGCCTTCTTATTGAAGAGGTTAGTAGATTTTTCTTTATTTTACTATGCTAGTTAATGTGTTTAATAATGGCCAAATAATGTATTATCCCTATGTGAATAATAGTTATTTGGCACATTATTGTACTGTATGTGGTGGGGTGGGGGGAGGGGGTATTGGCCCCAAGGGTATGTGGTAGGACTCCCTTGTGGGTAGTGGGTGAGGGTGGTTAGGCCTCAGGGGGTGGGGGGGTAGTGGGGGAGGGTATGTGGGTGAGGGCGGGTTAACCCCTTAATGACTGTAGCGGTTAATAACCACTATGGTGATTAAGGGGTTAGGGGACATTACATTGGATGTTTTAATTCTTGTGTCTGTTTTGCAGAAGCAGATGGGGCATTAGCAGGATGAAGATGAGGATGGCCTTCATCGTGGCTGCCGGACATGTGTGAGTGCTCTATGTGTTTAATGTATTTATTGTTCTGTATGTATTTTAAATGGACAACTGCACTATTATCCATTTGTGGATAATAGTAATGTTGCCCATTACTGTATTGTCTGTTGTGTATTGATATGTTTATTGTCGGCAATTGTCCCCAATAAACATACTATTATGCGTTAACCCCTTGATTGCCTTAGCGGCTATCCGCTATGGTAATGAAGCAGCATTTATGTATTTTAATAATATTGTGCCCTGCTTCCCCAGTTATAGGCCCCGGTTTGGGGCATCGGTTACAGTGTTGACACCATGTTTATTGCGGGCACGTAGCGTATGGGACGCTATAAACATGGCGGCGACACTGCTCATCCGATCACACATACCGGGGCCTGTAACTCGGGAAACAGGGGGTACCTGGTCCACAAAGCTATGCGGTTCAGCTCAGGGGACACCCTGCTCACTGTACAGTATTATTAAAAAAATATTCATGCTGCTTCGCTACCATAGCAGATAGCCGCAAAGGTAAGGAACGAGTCTTTATTGATATGTGTGTTTTATTCATAGTGTAGATGTGCAGAGGGTCTCCGGAGCTGAACCGCTTTGGTTTTAGGTCCGTGGACCCCCTGCTTCTCGAGATACAGGCCCCTTTATGGGGTGTCGGTATCCCTCTACTTTGTTTACATTCCGCGGTCACGTGATCGGGACATTTAAATGCAGAGTGTGTGTTTAAAGTATTAAATTGTGTGTTTAAAGTATTTTAAAATTAGATCGATGAAATCGTTGGTATTGTATTGTGTGTTGCCTTGGTTTTAAAGGTTGTATTCTGGTCGGTACTGTATTTTTTCACAGGCTAAATTGTTCTGCTCCAGGCGTGAATTAGTTAATTGTTTCATTGTTCGGGATGGAGTGTGAATTGTTTAGGGATGTAAATAATGATTGCTAATTGATTTTTGTTTACTTGGTTGATTCATTTGCAGAATGTATATGGTGCATAGATTTTATGCATCATTTATATTAGAATGTGAGGTGTTTCATTGACTTTTCATTGGATTGTGATGATTTAGATTGTAAAATCAGTTGGGATTATTAAAGGAAATTTATTTTAATGTAGTGTGTCTATGGAGAAGTTCTATGGAGCAGTGTTATTTGTAGGACGGTATGGTTTTGATAACCCTTCTACATGTATTTGTATATTGGTTCATCATGTGTGTGTATATACTGTATATATATATATACTATCTCTCTCTCTCTCTCTCTCTCTCTCTCTCTCTGTATATATATACAGTATATATATATATATATATATATATATATATATATATATATATATATATATATATATATAGTTGCATGATGAAGCCACTGTACAAATTCATGGGTGAAGGGTGGGTATCGGGCCACTGTGGCTTAACCCCTTAATCACCTTTGCGGTTATTATCTGATAAGGTGTTTATGGGGTTAATTGATATCTGAATGTAATTGCAATGTATTGGCTTTGTATTTGCTATGTACTGTATGTGGTGGGCAAGACAAGGATTTTGCTGGCAACGGACACTTCGTATTGATGAGGTCAGTAGTACTTTATTTATTATTTGTATATGCTAGTTAATGTTTTTAATAATGGGCAATTAATCTATTATCCATATCTGGATAATAGTTATTTTGCACATTATTGTACTGTAGGTGTTGGGGGGGAGGGTGTATGTATTGAATGTATAGGCCAGGTTTATTTTTTTTACATTCAGGGTTGGTTCTGTGGTTCTGCGTGGGACCTCTGGAGACCACCTGCGGGTATCCTCGGGTATCCCAAGGGTATCAGGCTGGTGGTTCCACGGGTGACACATGCGGGGATGAAGCTGTGGTCTCACATCTGTGGGGGCACTGCCGACCCGTAGTCTGCGGGGATGAAGATGTGTGGTCCCACTTCTGTGGGGGCACCGCCGACCTGTAGGTGCGGGGATGATGATGTGTGGTCCCACTTCTGTGGGGGCACCGCGGACCCATAGTGAGCACTCGTGAGTTCCCCAGTCCCCGAGGGAACCACCCGAGGCCCCGCAGACACCTGTGGGTCTGACCCGGGGCTCCCAGACATCCTTGGGCCTACAGTGGGGACACAATTGTTGCCCACGGTGACCCAAAGTGACCACTTGGGGGCCATGGTGCTGGCGGAACCCACCAGAAGGCCTCCAGAACCTTTGTAAAAAGGACTGCTGGTAAACTGTAGGTCTGTCCAGGTGCCCCGCCAGCCCACCGGGGTCACGCGTGGGGCTGCGTTATGAACCCTGTATGTAAAAGAATAAATCTTGTATTTATGGGGGGGGGGCACAGGGGGTGGGTAATGTATATAATAAATAGAATGATGTTTATTGTGGGGCTGTGTATTGTTTTTATTGTGGGTACTGGGGGTGGGGGGGTGTTTCCCCAACTGTATGTGGGTAGGCCTCCCTTGTGGGTAGTGGGTGGGTGGTTAGGCCTCACGGGTGGGGGGGTTAGTGTGGGAGGGTATGTAGGCATCCCGAGTGGTGGGTGAGGGTGGGTTAACCCCTTAATGACTGTAGATGTTAATAACCGCTATGGTGATTAAGGGGTTAGGGGACATTACATTGTATGTTTTAATTTTTGTCCCTGTTTTGCAGCAAGCAGCGGAGGGGCTGTGGGTAGTGGGTAGTGGGTGTGGGTGTGGTTATTTACACGGGATCCCCCTCCCCACATTTACATACAGTACTCTGCACTCACAGAAACACAGGCCAGGCAGATTTAACTGACACAATAGGGGGAGGGGGGCTTACACAGATTAGTCAAAGCAGGGAAGTTTAGCAGACACAATAGGGGGAGGTTTTTTTACATAGATTACAGTGAAGGCAGGGAGGTTTAAAACACACAATAGGGGATGCACATGCGCGACAACGGACTGAATGGCTGCTTGAACATTCAGCTCCGTGCCCAGCCGACATTATTTAATAAATAAATACGTTAAAACCTGACGGATTTCGCTGAAAACTGACCATATAGCCCCCGGATACCTACAAGATATCAAAAGGGACACGCTCAAAGCAAGGGACACGCTCAAAGCGCCCCTGCACAGTAATGACGGACTACTACAGTAAGGGAGATCAACCACGCGCCCGCAGCCATGAGGGCCTCCTGCCAAGCGGGTCCGATTCGGAGGCAGAGGGAGATGATGATAGCGGTAATAGAATCATGCGGAAACGCGATATGCAGGAGTTTTGTGCGGATATTAAAAGATGCCTGCAGGCCGAAGTGGCGACCCTGAGAGCGGACATAAGCGGCATCGGTTCCAGGACTGACTCATTGGAAAGGAAGTTAGACACCACTGTAAAGTCTCTCCACAGAACGGACAAACAACTGTCCCAAGTAAAGGACACTATTCAGGATCTCATGGACAAGCAGGAGGATTCCGAAAACCGGGAGCGACGCAATAATGTGAGGATAAGGGGGGTCTCAGAAGAGGAGTCTGACCCAGAGGACTTTGTGGGCCGGTGGCTGACCCAGCTGATGCCGGACAAGACGGCCCAGGAGCTGCATCTGGATTGTCACAGAGCCCTGAGATCCAGGCCACAACAGGGAGACCCCCCCGCGGGATATTATCGCCCGCTTCCACTACTTTAAAATAAAAGAACTATTTTGCCAGATGACTCGCAATAATCCTTCCTTTGAGACACACAAAATCCAGGTCTTCCAGGACATCTCCCCATCCACTTTGCTGAAAAGAAAACAACTTACCCCAATTACCAAAATCCTCAGGGACGAAGGGGTTAAATATCGTTGGATTTTCCCCTTTGGGCTCCTGGTATACAGAAACCGGGCATCTACTGCACCGACACACTTTATTCGAGCAAATACCCGGTATGTACCTGGCAGATACCAGAATGCGCCGCTCCTCACCTCTGACAAGCCCCGTTGCATTTGCCTTCCCAGCCTGGGTTCATGCCTGGTTGATGGGCGGCTGATCTGTTAAATGATAATGATTAGGATTTAATAGGCTGCAATGCTTCGCGTGTCTACCAGATGGCATAAATTCATGAATTGTAATGCAGTATATATATATATGTACTGTGCAGTATTGCAGCCAGCGGGAATAAAATGCTTCAATCCCTGCCAGAAAATAACTCAATGCACTCGGGCAGAAAACAGTCACAAACCTCAATACACCCGGGTATACCCGAATTCGTGGGACTAGCCAAGCTCGAATAAAGTGTGTCGCCAGTGTACAACAATAAAGAAGGCTGAGGATGGCGGAGCCTTTCTCACAAAACTGGGCTTGCAGGACAAAATTACAGAGGAAGTGGCGGGAAACAGATCAGCCCCGGACCCAACATGGTGGGAGGCAGGAAGATCCAGCAAGAACAACCAAACCCACAGCCCACGGTAATTGGACTAATAAAGAGACAGGGTTTCCCTCACAGTTAATGTTGACCCCTCCCTCTCCGTTCGCCTAAGATACCCGTGGAAGCCCCACCGAGATCCCCCTCACAGCTACACCCCCCCCCCCACGGCATCCCCATCAAAGCCCAGAAGAGACAAGGCCCTAACTTATCACTGCACCACTTACCTGAATCCCCGACGGCAGCAGAAGGAGACTAGCGGCCATCTTGGAACAGCTCCGGTGCCCAACTGAGAAGGGGCGGCAGCAGACGACGTCAGCAGGGAGGAGGCAGCACTTCACGCGAGAGGTGCGCGAGTGAGGCGCCACATCCAAGATGGCGGCGGTCGAGACGAGCCGGAAGGGGCGGGAGCCGGAACAAGACCCCGGAAGTGGCCAAGCAGTCAAGCATCACATGGCGCCGAGTGGAGACAGCGGACGGGTGCAACACTAAACACGCTAATAGAGCGACACATAGACGTTAGGATACAGGGCCCCAAACGATAAGGCAGGCGGTTAGAGCAGAGGACAGCAGGGGAAAGTGGAGGGAGCCATCTAGGAAGATGAGGAGGAAGAGAGGAAGAGCAGGGTGAGAGAGAGGTAAAGGCTGGAGTGCCCGCTGAAGCAGGGGATAATAAGGTAATAGAGAGAGGCAAGAGAAGGAGAAGACTACTGACATAGGCAGATAGAGAGACCAGATGGATAGGAGTTAGGGGCGCCAAAGCAGAGATCCGGAAAGGGGGAGACAACAAAAGGAGGGGGCAGACGGGGAGGCTCAAGGGGAGGACCTGACGTGCAGACACCACAGGGGGGGAAGTTAAGTGCAGCTAAGTTGAACTAAGTCGAAGCCAGGAGCTAAAGGGGAAGGGAATATACTCAAAGGATTTAGCAGAGAGCTTGGGCTTAGCAGGCATTACGAGGGGAAATTCTGAGAAGAGCTACAGAGGAAAGGGGGTCAAGTTGAGGAAAGTTATTGTTACAAGGTCAGATCTTTGTTTATTATCACACTAGTAGTTTTACGTAGACTAACTTAAACACGAATTTTGACTAGAGTCAAGCTTGGACTAATAAAGTTGCTAGTTAGTCGGCTGGGACGGCGGTCCTACAGTCGCCGTTGTGTCTACCCTCGGGCTGGGGCAGTTGCCCTAGAACCTGAGGAAGTCCTGGGGAAGAGGTGGGGTAACACGGCCCTTTGGAGAAGGAGGGAGACGGAGGGCGTGCTCCAGAGATCCACCGTCCCACAGGCAAGGGAGAGAAAGTGGTACTATGCCGCTGACCACTCTCCCAAGTTGATATGTGTTGTGTATGTGTTTTTCTCCTGTCCTTATGTATCCCATGTACCTACTGTGTCTACCCTCCCCCACACTGTCTCCTACACAAGTGGTCCCCCGCTGAAGCCCCGCACAGAGCTGAGTACTGCAGAGGAACAGAAGCAGCACCGTAGCGGCCCGACACATCCAAGAGCAACACAAGGAATACAAGGTCAGTACCCCACACCAACATGCCTCTAACCTTTATATCCCACAACACTAAGGGACTAAACTCCCCATGTAAACGAAAGATAGCACTCACTGATTACAAAAAGAAGGGAGCGGATTTCATCCTACTCCAGGAAACGCATTTCAGTACCACTAGTGCTCCCAAATATTTCGACAAACAATATAACCAAGTATTTCTATCCTCCGCCCCAGAAAAGAAACGGGGTGTAGCAATCCTAGTTCACAATAGGGTAGGCCTAGTAGTAGATAAGGTAAAGAATGATCGAGAGGGCAGGTTCCTGATGCTCATAGGATCCATTAATGCACTACCCATAACAATAGCCACGCTGTATGCCCCTAATACCCACGAGGCAGAATTCTTCACAAAGACATTCTGCGTTATAAATTTTTTTAGCGAAGGAGCCCTAATCCTAGGCGGGGACTTCAACGTGGCTATGAACACAACCCTAGATTGTTCGGGTCCTCACAAGCACAAGGCCAACCCCCGACCTTCTGCGCTAGAGCAAGGTTTAAAAGATCTCCAACTAATAGATGCATGGAGAGAAATCCACCCGCTAGAAAAACTTTACACTTTCTACTCACACACACACGACTCATTTAGCAGAATCGATTACTTCTTTATATCTAGTAGACTGGTCTCCGCGGTCACCCATACGGGGATCCCTGACATTTCATGGTCGGACCATGCACCGATCGAGCTAAGGTGCATGCAGATAGGGTTGGAAAGGCCAAGAGCAAATTGGAAACTAAATGACTCCCTCCTAAAGATCCCAGACCTTGAGAGAAAGATCAAAGAGGAGATCACCTACTTCTTCAGTGAAAATAAAGATAGTGTTGACTCACATATAACCATCTGGGAGGCACATAAAGCAACACTGAGGGGGGTTTTGATTAGTATGGGAGCCCGCAAGAAAAAGGAGCGCAACGCAAAAATTATTAAGGTGCAAGCAGAGCTAAAGCAGCACTGGGAACAACATAGACGGCTACCCGATGCAGCGACCCTGCAACACATTAAAGACATCCAGATTAAACTAAACCTTCTGCTCACCTCCCAGGCCAAGAAAGCGCTAAGTTGGTCAAAGAGAAGATTTTTCGAGAAAGCAAACAAACCAGATACCTTATTAGCCAATATGATTAACTCCAAAACACACAATTATAGTATCCAAGCGTTACGGCGAGAATCAGGGGAAATTACCGCCAACCCCAAGCAAATTGTAAGGGAATTTAAAGACTTCTACGCAAAACTATATGACGGGGATAAAGTAACTAGATCACCAGCGAACAAGGAGGCCCTGGAGAATTTTCTAGAAAACTCAAATATACCCTGCTTGAGCGGGGTGGACAGAGAGGTGATGGGTAGAGATTTTACAATGGAGGAATTATCGGAGGTTATGAAAAACCTGAAACCCTCTAAAGCCCCGGGCCCCGACGGGTACTCGAATCTTTACTACAAAAAGTTTAGGAAACAACTAGTCCCTTATTTACTCCGTATGTTTAACCAAGTGTTGAACGGATCCCCGTTCCCTAGCCAAATGCTCCAAGCGTCCATCTCAGTAATACACAAGACAGGGAAAGACCCGCAGGACTGTAAAAGTTATAGGCCTATATCCCTAATTAATTCGGACATCAAAATTTATTCCAAATTGTTGGCCAATAGATTGAGTCTCATCCTACCCAGACTGGTGCACCCAGATCAAGTCGGGTTTATCCAGGGTCGACAAGCATCAGATAATACCCGACGGACTATTGATCTGATAGAAATAGCCAATCACAAAGATATACCAGTTATGGCGCTCAGTCTGGATGCGGAAAAAGCGTTTGATAGGATAGACTGGCCATACCTGGAGGCCACGCTTGGAGCGTTCGGAATGGGTGACAAATTAATAAAAGCTATATTCGCGCTATATTCGACCCCTTCGGCTAGGGTTACCCACCAGGGATTCGCTTCGGATCCCTTCCAAATCAAGAGTGGTACGCGACAGGGATGCCCGCTCTCCCCCCTCCTCTTTGCACTGTGTATGGAGCCGCTGGCGGCCCAGATCTGGGATAGCAAAGATATCTCAGGTATTGCAATCGGAAACCAGACACATAAGGTGGCACTCTATGCGGATGACATGTTCCTGACAGTATCCAGGCCCCTCACCTCCCTGCCGAACCTGCTCGAACTACTGGGACGTTTCAATAGGGTTTCCGGGTTCAAAATCAATCAGAGCAAATCGGAGGCTATTAACATAAACCTCCCTAAACACGTGGAAAAACTAATTGCCCTCAACTTCAATTTCCGCTGGCAAAAGCAACAAATCAAATACCTGGGGGTCAATATCACGCGGACATATTATACAATCGGCCAAGCTAACTACCCGCGACTGATACGGACCCTGAGAGAGGATCTCCATAGGTGGGCTAAAAATAAAATTTCATGGATTGGCAAAATCCACTGCGTAAAAATGAACTTGCTCCCTCGCCTCTTGTATCTTTTTCAAACGCTCCCAGTGCCGTTAAGTTTGAAGGAAACTCTCTCCCTCCAAACTGAGATAGATAAGTTTATCTGGGGAGGCAAAAAGGCGAGAGTGAGCAAACAGATAATGCGCACACAAACAGGGGCGGGAGGGCTAGCGGTACCTTGTTTGTTGTCATACTACCGAGCGGCCCAATTATGTCAAATTGTGCAATGGCACACTAACCCCGACTCTAAAAGATGGGTCGCGTTAGAGCGAGAGGCATGCTCCCCATTTGAACTAGAGCACCTGATTTGGTACCCTAAGAAGTTGCGCAATAGCACCAAACTGCCGCTATCCTCAATGACCAACTCGCTGTCGATCTGGGCAGGCACAAGGCTCAAATGTGGCCTGACTAGCAGGGCATCGGGCATGACACACATTTGGAATAACCCCCTCTTTGCTCTGGGCCAGTCCAGCACAGATTTCTCTATCTGGAAACAAAATAACATAAAGCGATTGGTAGATCTGGAGGGGAGACAAGGCATAAATTTTTTCGAAATAGTCAAATCAGACCACCACATCCCCAATGCCGAGATCTTTAGGTACCTCCAGATCAGGGCGTTCTATCAAAAAGTTCAGCCAAAGTCCCCTATGACAAATTTCGAAAAGCTCTGTCGATCAGGGACATCCACGGTGAGACTTACATCGCAGATGTATAAAGAAGTGACCGGTTCTAGCACGACAGTAAAGGGCAAAACCAGATACATGACTCAATGGGAGACAGACCTAGGAGAGGAGTTGGAGGTAGAGGACTGGACAAAGATAGTGACGGCAACCTCCAAAAGCTCTATGTGTACAACCTTAAGGGAGAACGCATATAAGGTAATGATGCGCTGGTACCATACTCCCACAAAATTAGCTAAATTCCTGCCCAGTTACTCCCCATTGTGTCCAAGACAATGTGGACAGTAGGCAGACCTGTTACACATGCTGTGGTCCTGCCCCAAAATCGTCCCAGTCTGGGACTCAATTAAAGACTGGTTGAACATAATTACAGGTAAACCCATCCCATTAGACCCATGGCTGTTCCTCCTGAACAGGCCAGCAACCGGGTTCACCAAAGGAAAAAACAAGTTGATAGCTCACTTTGCTATGGCGATGAGGGGGGAGACTGCAGCATGCTGGAAACAAAACATAATTCCCTCAATTCCAAACATTAGACATAGAATTTGGACGGTATGCCAGATGGAAATGTTGACAAGCTTGGTCAATGACGCTGGCGAAAATTTTGAAAAAGTCTGGGCACCATGGTTAGCCCAGAAAGAAATCCAGGGAGTGGAGAGGACCTCAATTTGGCTTTAATATGGGCAAATGCGTTCTCCCATGAGGGAGTGCTTAACGACGGAACCCACAACACACTTGGACATATGCATCCCTCACCCCCCCCCCCCGCCCCCTCACCCCCACTTCAAAACCCCACTTGCCCCGGGAGGGACCTATAAGAAAATGAGAGAGACAAACCAGTTAAGAGTTAGCTGTCCTACGGGGTACGCAAAAAGTCCTCAGACGCAGAGAACCAGCATGAGGGAGGCAGAGGCGGAATCATGGAAGGAGACCCCCAACTCCCACCCCCCCCCTCCTTTCTCTCTTTTCTTCTCCCCTTCTCTTTGTCTGTCTCCCCCCTCCGACTCCTAGCCGGAGATCCCCCCCAGTCTGTCTGTCTGTCTACCCCGTATGTCCAAAGACGTCTACACAATTACAATGATGATTGACACATGCAGTAAGCTGATACTGTACGCCGTCAAGAGCTTATTCACTGTATGTATATTATGTACTGAACAAAATAAAAATATAAGTTGAAAAAAAAAAAACACACAATAGGGGGAGGGGTTTTTACATAGATTAAAGTGAAGGCAGGGAAGCTTAACACACAATAGGGGGAGGGATTTTTACATAGATTACAGTGAAGGCAGGGAGGTTTAAAACACACACTAAAAATATGTATGTCATGTATTTATTGTTTATGTATTTTAAATACACAGGGGGTGTACTGTATGTTGTTTATTGCAATGTTTATTGGGGGCAAATCAAATGTCCCCAATGAACATGCTATTCTGCCTTCATTGCCTTAGCGGCTATCAGCTAAGGTAATGAAGCAGCATTTCTGTATTTTTAATAATATTGTGCAAGAGCAGGGGGTCCCTGAGCATTAATTTCTGGTTCAGGGAACCCCCTGCTCACTGTACAATATTATTAAAATGCAGAAATGCTGCTTCATTACCATAGCACATAGCCGCTAAGGTAAGGAATGAGTTTTTATTTATATATGTTTTTTATTCACAGTGTAGATGTGCAGAGGGTCTCAGGAGCTGAACAGCGTTGGTTTCAGGTCTGGGGACCCCGTGCTCCCCAAGATACAGGCCCCTTTTGGGGGTGTCGGTATCCCTCTGCTTGCTTTACAGGCCGCGGTCACGTGATCGGGACCTTGAAACGCAGAGGGATACCGGCACCTCATAAAGGGGGCTGTATCTCGGGGAGCAGGGGGTCCCCGGACCTGAAACCAACGAGGTTCAGCTCCCGAGACCCCCTGCACATCTACATTATAAATAAAAATGTATTTTAAATGTATTTATTTATATTGATTTATTTATTTATTTAGATTAATTTATTTATTTTTTGGGCGGCTGCTGTGTGTGAGTTTTTTTATTGTGGGTAGTGGGGGTGGGTGAAGGGGGTATTAGCCCCAACAGTGGCTGTTTCGGGCTTGCGGTGGGTAGCAGGAGGGGTTAACCCCTTCATGACCGTAGCGGTATTAACTGCTACGGTCGTGAAGGGGTTAAGTGTACCCGCAACCCCCCCGCAAGTCCTAAACTCACACCAAGGGCCAAATACCCCCCTCACCCACCCCCGCTACCCACAATAAAGCGGGCACGGTGGGTTAACCCCTTCATTCCCTTAGCGGCTATACGCTAAGGTAATGAAGCAGCATTTCTGTATTTTTAATAATATTGTGCAGGAGCAGAGGGTCCCTGAGAATTAATTTCTTCTCACTGTACAATACACACTGTACACTGTGAGCATTAATTTCTGGCTCAGGGAACCCCCTGCTCACTGTACAATATTATTAAAATACAGAAATGCTGCTTCGTTACCGTAGCACATTGCCGCTAAGGTAAGGAACGAGTGATTATTTATATATGTATTTTATTTATACTTTACATGTGCAGAGGGTCTCCGGAGCAGAAACGTTTTGGTTTCAGGTCCGGGGACCCCCTGGTCCCCGAGATACAGGCCCCTTTTGGGGGTGCCGGTATCCCTCTGCTTGCTTTACAGGCCGCGGTCACGTGATCGGGACCTTAAATGCAGAGGGATACCGGCACCTCATAAAAGGGGCTGTATCTCAGGGAGCAGGGGGTCCCCGGACCTGAAACCAACGCTGTTCAGCTCCCGAGACCCCCTGCACATGTATACTAGGAATAAAAATGTATTTTAAATAATTTTTAATGTGCCGATGTTTGTGCAGAGAGAGCAGCGGATCTCTCTCTGCTGCAAACACATCTCGCCCCCGCCGACCTATAGTATCATTGATGTGCATATACAGTACTGTATGTGTACAGTACTGTATGTTAGGGTTTATAGGGGTTGTTGTTATACAGTATATATATATATATATATATACTGTATACTGTATATATATATACTGCATTTCAATTCATGATTTTATGCCATCTGGCAGACACGCGAAGCATTGTAGCCTTTTAAATCCTGAACCTTTATAAATTAACACATCAGCCGCGCATCAGCCGGGCATGACTCCTGGCTGGGAAAGCAAACGCAACGCGGCATGTTCCGGGTGAAAAGTGTCACATTCCAGGAACCAGCCAGGGACAAACCGGGTATTTGTTAGAATAAAGTTGGTCGCAGCA
Organism: Ascaphus truei; assembly: GCF_040206685.1. Classification (NCBI taxonomy): domain Eukaryota; kingdom Metazoa; phylum Chordata; class Amphibia; order Anura; family Ascaphidae; genus Ascaphus; species Ascaphus truei. The sequence goes on along the minus strand of NC_134485.1, from coordinate 156,150,930 downwards.
GTATAAATAAATGTAGAAGGGTTATCAAAATCATACTGTACTACAAATAACACTTCTCCATACAGACACACTACATTACAATGAATTTCCTTTAATAATCCTAACTGATCTTACAATCTAAATCATCAAATGACAAAGAAAAACCTCACATTCCAATCCATACATTGCATTTACATTGTATTTATGATGCATAAAATCTATTCACCATATACATTCTGCAAATGAATGTGAACAATATCATTGCAAGCAAAATACAGATAACTCCAAACAAGTCAACTATTTTAACCAATCAAGTAAACAAAAATCAATATATAAGTACCAACCAGAAAACACAATTTAAAACCAAAGCTAACCCTTACAATACCAAGGATTACATCTATCTAATTGTAAAAAAAACATTATACTGTTCACACATTGAAGCATTGAAATAAACAACATACAGTACAGTACATCCCCTGTATCTCCCTGCCTTGAGTGTAATCTGTGTAAAGCCCCCTCCCCCCTAATGTTTCTATTAAATCTCTCTGCCTGTGTTGCTGTGAGTGCAGTTTATGTAAATGTGGGGAGGGGGAGTGGGTTATAACCCCACCTCCTTGACAGTGATGTGTATAAAGCCCCCCCCCCCCTAATGTTTCTGTTAAATCTCCCTGCCTGTATTGCTGTGAGTGCAGTGTATGTAAATGTGGGGAGGGGGGGGGACCCGATGTGCATACTGTGAGGTCTAACCACCCTCACCCCCTACCCACATACTGTTACCCCCCCCCCATCCTGGCCATGGCCCCTCCGCTTCTGCAAAACAGACACAAAAATTAAAACATCCAAAGTAATGTCCCCTAACCCCTTAATCACCATAGCGGTTATTAACCGCTACAGTCATTAAGGAGTTAACCCACCCTCACCCACCACTCGGGATGCCTACATACCCTCCCACACTAACCCCACCCCCGTGAGGTCTAACCAGCCTCACCCAGTACCCACAAGGGAGGCCTACCCACATACCGTTGGGGAAACACCCTCCCCCCCCACCCCCAGTACCCACAATAAAAACAACAGTGACCCACAATAAACATCATTCTATTTATTAAATACATTACCCACCCCCTGTGCCCCCCAATAAATACATGATTTATTATTTTACAAACAGGGTTCATAACGCAGCCCGACGCGAGTCCCTTTTGGGCTGGCGGGTCACCTGGATAGACCAAAAGGGTACCAGCAGCCCTTTTCAAACAGGTCCTGGAGGCCTGCTGGTGGATCCCGCCAGCACCATGGCCCCCAGGTGGTCTCCTTGGGTCACCGTGGGCCACAATTGCGTCCCCACGGTAGGCCCAAGGATGTCTGGGAGCCCCGGGTCAGACCCAAGGGTGTCTGCGTGGCCTCGGGTGGTTCCCATGGGGGTCTGGGGAACTCACGGGTGCTCACTACGGGTCGGCGGTGCCCCCACAGAAGTGAGACCACACATCATCATCCCCGAACCTACGGGTCGGCGGTGCCCCCACAGAAGTGGGACCACACAGCTTCATCCCCGCAGACTACGGGTCGGCGGTGCCCAACAGAAGTGTTGTGTTCATCCCCGCATGTGTCACCCATGGAACCACCAGCCTGGTACCCGTGAGATACCCGAGGAAACCGTGGTCTCCAGAGGTCTCATGCGGAACCACGGAACAAAACCTGAATGTAAAAAAAATAAACCTGGCCTATACATTCAATACATACACCACCCCCCCCCCCCCCAACACCTACAGTACAATAATGTGCAAAATAACTATTATCCAGATATGGATAATAGATTAATTGCCCATCATTAAAAACATTAACTAACATATTCAAATAAATAAAGTGCTACTGACCTCATCAATACGAAGTGTCCGTCGCCAGCAACATCCTTGTCTTGTCCACAAAATACATTGCCAAAACAAAGCCAATACATTGCAATTACATTCAGATATCAATTAACAACTTAAACACCTTATCGGATAATAACCGCAAAGGTAATTAAGGGGTTAAGCCACACTGGCCTGATACCCACCCTTCACCCATGAATTTGTACAGTGCCTTCATCATGCAACTACAGTATATATATACAGTATATATATATATATATACACTGGCGACACACTTTATTCGAGCTTGGCTAGTCCCACGAATTCGGGTATACCCGGGTGTATTGAGGTTTGTGACTGTTTTCTGCCCGAGTACATTGAGTTATTTTCCAAGCAGGGATTGAAGCATTTTATTCCCGCTGGCTGCAATACTGCACAGTATATATATATAAACTGCATTACAATTCATGAATTTATGCCATCTGGTAGACACGCGAAGCATTGCAGCCTATTAAATCCTAATCATTATCATTTAACAGATCAGCCGCCCATCAGCCAGGCATGAACCCAGGCTGGGAAGGCAAATGCAACGGGGCTTGTCAGAGGTTAGGAGTGGCGCATTCCAGGTATCTGCCAGGTACATACCGGGTATTTACTCGAATAAAGTGTGTCGGTGCAGTATATACAGTGCTTGACAAATCACCCAAAAATCTACTCGCCGAACCAAAAAATCTACTCGCCACCTAGTCCCGCCCCAAACCCCGCCTCTAGTCCCACCCCCAACCCCGCCTCTAATCCCGCCCCCAGACCCGCATTTAAAAAAACCATAAATGAAATAAATTGAATAAATTCCTAGTAAGAACATTCGTTTTTGACATAAGTTTATTTATTGTATTACATTATACTACAATTAGTCCTTGTGTGTATAAATGTCGAATCTAGAAAAAAAAGCCAGATGTGAAGGACTAGTTTCCTGCACCCCTTAACTAGTGCCTGGATGCCCCCGCTTTACAATATTTAAAGCAGCAATCCCGCCTGGGATCTTACCTGATCCGCAGACCCTCAATGTCCAGGTACCTCATTCCCGCAATGTTATACATTGGAGGGGAGGTGTTCCCTACCTGTCTTCTGGGTTACGGGGAATTCCGATGTCTTCTGTGTGAAGCTCGAGAGTTAGATCTGGAAGAAAGCAGTATAGGTTATTTCGGTGTTGTATAGGGCAGTTAAGATATACAGGGTAAATAAAATATCCAGATTGTGAGAGAGGGTGAGACAGAGAGAGGGTGAGACAGAGAGAGGGTGAGACAGAGAGAGGGTGAGACAGAGAGAGGGTGAGACAGAGAGAGGGTGAGACAGAGAGAGGGTGAGACAGAGAGAGGGTGAGACAGAGAGAGGGTGAGACAGAGAGAGGGTGAGAGAGACGGAGAGAGAGGGTGAGTGAGACGGAGAGAGAGGGTGAGAGAGACGGAGAGAGAGGGTGAGAGAGACGGAGAGAGAGGGTGAGAGAGACGGAGAGAGAGGGTGAGAGAGACGGAGAGAGAGGGTGTGAGAGTGAGAGAGAGTGTGAGAGTGAGAGAGAGTGTGAGAGTGAGAGAGAGTGTGAGAGTGAGAGAGAGTGTGAGAGTGAGAGAGAGTGTGAGAGTGAGAGAGAGTGTGAGAGTGAGAGAGATTGTGAGACGGAGAGAGGGTGAGAGAGGGTGAGAGGGTGAGAGACGGAGAGAGGGTGAGAGACGGAGAGAGGGTGAGAGACGGAGAGAGGGTGAGAGACGGAGAGAGGGTGAGAGACGGAGAGAGGGTGAGAGACGGAGAGAGGGTGAGAGACGGAGAGAGGGTGAGAGACGGAGAGATAGTGAGAGACGGAGAGAGGGTGAGAGACGGAGAGAGGGTGAGAGACGGAGAGAGGGTGAGAGACGGAGAGAGGGTGAGAGACGGAGAGAGGGTGAGAGACGGAGAGAGGGTGAGAGACGGAGAGAGGGTGAGAGACGGAGAGAGGGTGAGAGACGGAGAGAGGGTGAGAGACGGAGAGAGGGTGAGAGACGGAGAGAGGGTGAGAGACGGAGAGAGGGTGAGAGACGGAGAGAGGGTGAGAGACGGAGAGAGGGTGAGAGACGGAGAGAGGGTGAGAGACGGAGAGAGGGTGAGAGACGGAGAGAGGGTGAGAGACGGAGAGAGGGTGAGAGACAGAGAGAGGGTGACTGTGGGGGGATGGGTTGACTGGGTGGGGTGATTGGGGGGGTGATTGGGGGGGTGGTGTGACTGACTGGTTGATTGGGTGGGGTGACGGGGTGTCTGACTGGGTGGGGATTACTGACTGTCTGACTGGGTGGGTCACTGGGTGACTTGGCGACTGGGCAGGCGGTGGGATGACTGACATTTTACTAACTGGGTGGGGGGGGGTATTACTGACTGGGTGGGGGGGGGGGTATTACTGACTGGGTGGGGGGGGGGGTATGACTGACTGGGTGGGGGGGGAGTATGACTGACTGGGTGTGGGGGGGTATGACTGACTGGGTGGGGGGGGGGGTATGACTGACTGGGTGGGGGGGGTATGACTGACTGGGTGGGGGGGGTATGACTGACTGGGTGTGGGGGGGTATTACTGACTTTATGACTGACTGGGTGGGGGGGTGACTTACTGACTGAGTGGGTGGGGGGGTGACTTACTGACTGAGTGGATGGGTGATTGAGTGGGTGACTGAGTGGGTGGGTGACTGACTGGGTGGGTGGGTAGGTGACTGACTGGGTGGGTGACTGACTAGGTGGGTGGTGGGTGACTGACTGGGTGAGTGGGTAGGTGACTGACTGGGTGGGTGGTGGGTAGGTGACTGACTGGAAGGGTGGAGGGTAGGTGACTGACTGGGTGGGTGGTGGGTGGGTGACTGACTGGGTGGGTGAATGGGTGGGTGGTTAGGTGACTGACTGACTGACTGGGTGGGTAGGTGACTGACTTTGGTAGGTGACTGACTGGGTGGGTAGGTGACTGACTGACTGGGTGGGTGGGGGGGGTGACTGACTGGGTGGGTGGGGGGGATGACTGGGTAGGTAGGTGACTGACTGGGTGGGCGACTGACTGCCTGGGAGCATTTAGCCCCCCCCCCCCAGCCTGTCTCTCTCTTCTCCCCCCCCCCCCCAGTCTCTCTCTCAGTCCTCTCCCCACTCCAGCCTGTCTCTCTCTCTGCTCTCTCCCCAGTCCAGCCTGTCTCCCCCTTGCATCTCTATTCACCCCCCCCTCATCCCCCAACTCCGTTCACCCCCCCTTACCTCCCTTCACCCCCCCCTCTTACCTCCGTTCACCCCCCCCCCCTTACCTCCGTTCACCCCCCCCCCTTACATCCGTTCACTCCACCCTTGCATCACCGTTCACCTCTCCTGCACATCGCCCGCCCCGCGCGGCCTAAACGGGAGGCCGCAGCAAGAGCAGAGCGAGGCGCCTGCTGAAGGGGGGAATAGATCTGGGACCCGGCAGCCCGACATGGCGCTGGTGGCACCGGGTTCGGTCCACCGCAGCCTCCCGGTCCGGCAGAGGGTGGTGTGCGTCCCCTCCCCCCCAGTACCTGCTCGGGCCCGGCCCACTGCAGCTTCCCGGTCCGGCAGAGGGTGGTGTGCGTCCCCTCCCCCCCGGTACCTGCTCGGGCCCGGCCCACTGCAGCTTCCCGGTCCGGCAGAGGGTGGTGTGCGTCCCCTCCCCCCCGGTACCTGCTCGGCCCCGGCCCACTGCAGCCTCCCGGTCCGGCAGAGGGTGGTGTGCATCCCCCCCCCCCCCGGTACCTGCTCGGGCCCGGCCCACTGCAGCCTCCCGGAATAGCCGCCGCAGCTCTGCAGGGGATGGTGTAAGTGTGCGTCCCCCCTTCCCCCGGTACCTGATCGGGCCCGGCACACCGCAGCCTCCCGTGATATAGCAGCCCCAGCTCTCACACACACCACACACCACACACACACCACACACACACCACACACACACCACACACACACCACACACACACCACACACACACCACACACACACCACACACACACACAGACACTACAAGAAACGGAGCCGGGAGTCCCACTCACCAGAGGTATGTGGGTATCTGGGACTGCGGGCGACATCGAGGTCTGCGGGTGACATCTGGGGGCATTGGGGGGAAATTTAGTATGTCGGGACATCCGCATGGGAAACGTGGCCGGACGGGGACGCGCTGGATCCAGTAGTCAACTTTGCTTGCACGCGCGCGCTGGGGACGGAAGTGAGAGCCCCTGGCAGCAAGCGGGGATCATAGGCAGGGGAGGGGGGAGAGAGAGGCTGACCCAGAGCTGCCAGCCGGTCCTCTTCCCCACGTCAGACCAATCAGGGAGAGGAATTTTTTATTTATTTATTTATTTAAAAAAAAAAAATTTGAAAATTTTGGCGCGAGCAGGGGAATTAATAGAGCCTCAGCACGGATCGCCAGTGGCCTAAATCCACTCGCAACGGGCGAGTTGTTATCATTATTTGTCGAGCACTGTATATATATATATATATATATATATATATATATATAGATATATATATATATATATATATATATATATATATATATATATACAGTGCTTGACAAATCACCCAAAAATCTACTCGCCGAACCAAAAAATCTACTCGCCACCTAGTCCCGCCCCCAACCCGCCCCTAGTCCCGCCCCCAACCCCGCCCCTAACCCCGCCCCCAATCCCACCCCGCTTAAAAAATACATAAATAAA